>NC_133326.1:633161121-633441121 GCF_042186555.1 Aquarana catesbeiana
GATCAATTGATTTCACTCTAAGTCTGTAATTGCTGCACTTCTCTCTTTTGCCGCTAGGTGGCCGGGTACGTGGTGGCATTAGCTCCCTGCTGGGAGAACCTATATATTTGGGTGGAGTCAGGTGATCGGTGTTCTGTGCCACCTGGACGGCTGTCTGGGTGGACGTGTGTTGTACTGCCTGGGCTGCTAGCCAGAGATTGGGCCTATCCCGGGCACATCTGGCTGCTAGGCTGTCTGAGGGCCTATCCAGAAGCAAGAGAGCAGGGTTGGGATTGCGGCTTGCAGTCCAACCAGAAGTGATGGTTCTGCCGGCTGGAGAACCTGTCATGGTCGGAGGTAGAGGGGAAGCTGTCGCCAGTAAGGGACCATCCGTCTTTTTACCAGGGACCACAGTGAGTAAATGAAGCAAGTACTGGAGAAGAATTCTCACTAATTGGGGACAGTTAAGAATCGGGAAACTTCAGTGGGTATCAAGCCAGGGACTCAGCCAGCGGAGGTGACGCTTACAGAGCAGCCTTGTGTGCCAAGCCAGGGACCGAGCAGGCCAGTGGGGTGATGCTTGAGAGGTATTTTGAGTGCCAGAAGCTAGAACTACAAGGAGAAGTTGTAGTGAAGGTGAAAGAACTGTAACGCTTTGTTTTAGGAACTGTTAAAGACTGTTGCCATAGGAGACAGCATTCCTGCACATGCAGATGTGGCGTCTTGCTGCATGCCTTTCCCCTGCATGGCTGTCCTCCTATTGAAGTCTCGGAGTCTGCCAATTAATCTTGCAACTACCCAAGGGTGTCCTGCCCTAACCCTCTCTCCCCCAAAAAAGTTGGTTAAGAGAAATAAACTTTCTTTTGCATTTAGGAAGTGTCTGGTGCCCAATAACTTTAACTACTCTGCACCCATCATGCCTCATAACCCCCAATATACAGAAGGATGTCAGCTGTCTTTGGCCCTGGAGGTTCTCATTAGACGGAAGGAGGCCTGGGACCTTGCTACAAATAAATAATTGTTCTTCATAAATTTAGGGCAGATTGTATTCTGCTCCATTTCTTTGGTGAAAATAACTCAAATCCGTTTATACTATTTAGTCTGTAGTTAAGTTATAGAGTCCACAAGCTATGGTACTATTTTGAAAATGGATAAATCCTGATGTACTGACGGCCTTACTGATCTCATTTCTTGAGGCCTGAAAATACCAGAACAGTATAAATACCCCCAAATGACCCCTTTTGGAAAGTAGACAGTATTTAGTATTTAGTAAGAGGCATTGTGGGTTTTTTGAAGTTTTAATTTTTGTCATAATTTTTTGGAAAATGAAATAAAACAAAATTATTATTATTATTTTTTTTTTTTACATACTGTCATCAGTGCAATACAGCGTCATCATATAACTGGTGACAGCTTTAAAAAAAATGTTATAATTTTTTTTTTTTATTACATTTTTTTACAATTTTTTTTAACACACTTTGACCAGAGCAATATAATGTTACCATAGTAACATTGTACTACTCTGGGGGAATGATCTTTTTTTTTACGTGTAGCACCACCCCCAAAGGAGCCGCTTGGTAAATTTGGGTTCTCTGATCTCCGTCTCAACCCCAAGAATGACCTCAGCCCCTCTGGCACACCTGGTTAAATTAAATTACTGCAATCACATTTAAAGACACATATGGAAAATACTGCTATCCTGGCTGTGGATTATCACCAAAAACAGACACACATCTGGTAGTGATAAACAAATTGAATATATTATCACGGGTTAAAGCATATGGAAGCTTACAACACTGTTAAACCTTTCTGCAAAGAATTAATACATTAGAAAAGACAGCCTTCAATACTTAGAAACTGTAAATTTAGAAAAGGGCAGTAATCTATATGCCCATAACACAGACACTGAGAGGGAGGAGAGAAAATCTATCAACTTCTTAACTTCCTCTGGGCCACAAACACCATTGAACGTAACAATACAAAACAAAGAAATGGGTTAACAGGTACAGTAAGCACAGTTCTGTAACGTTACAGGTCCTGAGTTGATGGGTACTAGTGTCTTCTGCTAGCAAACGTTGGGGCCCTTTGTAAAGAAAGTAGGTTTAATCAATCAAAAGTGAGACAGTAATCCTTTGGAAATCCCATTAGGTAGTGGTTTGTAAGAACAGAATGGCTAAATGTGGCAGCTCCAAACAAGCATCCTCTGACAGTAGAAAGAGGAATAGGTGTCTGCATGCAGTGTATGTACTGTGCTAAGAAAGATGTTGGGTTTACACCCGCTCACCAATCCTCTGGGTGATGACACAACATAAGTCCCAAATGGTGGTGCACTGGATCACCTCCTGTCGGACGATCAGGATGGCTGGTAGCTGAACTGCAGGGTGATGGGACAATGGGCAACAGGACACCTGGATGGGTCTTATGACCCACGAAGTGGTGTGTGGGTTGTCTCCGCTTTGCTAGATGAAGCTGAGTTGCTGAGCAGGGTCCCTGGGCTGAACGGTGGAGGACCGTGTGGGTTGACACTGTTCCTGCTCATTTATCCTCAGTCTCTTGGCAGCAGTCTCAGGAAAAGTGTGTGTGTGTCTCTCTCTCAGATGCTGGTATACAGTGTGGCTCTCTCTCTCTCTTAGGTGGAGTTCCACCACACAGTTCCCTCACCTCACCACTCCTGTCCTCTATCCCCTCCCCTCATGGTAATTCTCCCCGGTAGTCTCAAGAGAAACGTGGCTTTCTCTCCCTCTGTTGGGTCACACAGTCCCTGGTGTCAGCATGCGTCTCTCCCCTAAATCATCACATGGTGGCGGGTTTACAAGCAAAATCAAGGAAGCTGAAATATATCACTGTCAGAATTAAATATTACAATGGTGAGTTCTATTGTTCACATCTTGTTCTTGTTCTCTCAGTGTTTCTTATCATATTTCTTTCTTCTTTACAGCTCTTATGGGAAGAACGTGCTACACGGACATACCTGGTATGTGACATCAGACGGCACCCATTTTTCGAGTGGACTGACTGGGCCAAGGTGGAGAAAAGAATGGCACCAGCAGCATTTACACCAAAACCGGTAAGTATATGAATAATGGATGGGGTCCATGTATATTGGGGGAGGGGAGATTTTCGGCAACATCTAAGAAGTATTTTTGTACAGAATTCTCCCATTTGTGATTTTGTGGTTACTGCACAATCACATTGTCTGGGGTCTTGTCTGAAGGAATTCTGTTTATTATTGGTAATAATTATTGTGTATGTGTCAGGTGCACAGCTTAGACCTGCTTTATTCTGGAAATTCCACCAGATACACACTTCCTGTTATGAGGTGACAACATGCACTCACTGTATTTATGGAGAAGTGTTGTCACCCTAGCCTGATTAGAACTACAAACACCTTCCCCTCGCCTTATTTCCATTACACAGAGGGGTGTTGCGTTGTAGTGCACAGACAAAAGCTGAGAAAGCACTAAGATCTCAGCTCAGGCCACAGGAACTTGCAAGGTCACTGGATATGTGACAGGATTAATAGGTATTTTAATGTACCTGCAGAAAATGTACTTAGCCTGAAAGAACCAAAACTAATACAGCCTCCACATGTAAGGACCTTGATGGAATAGATGACCTTTTTGTTCTTGGGTTAAGATATATGCAAAGGGTGTGTTAATGCAGTGCTTCTTCTGACTACTAGGTGGTGGAGGGAGCTGTGGTTGAAGGATCCCTCTTGGGGTAATCTGCTGCACATTGGGGGTTGGGGTTCACCAAGCTTTGTCACCATTTTCTGTATCAATCAGAAACACTGACGAATGTCTTTTTCTCTTCCCAGACTCTCATGGAACCTGAATATTTTAGTATGACGGTAAAGGAATTTATGGCTCATGATTACCGCCTGGAGTATATTGAAGATTCTCCCATGCTAAACGAAGAATCCTCTGTAAGCTCAGGGGACTCGGAGTATCCAGACTCTTCCATGATGAGCGATGAAGACTCTGTAAACCCTGAAGACCTGGAGAATTCTGAAAATCCTTCTATGATAAGCGATGAAGACTCTGTAAACCCTGAAGACCTGGAGAATTCTGAAAATTCTTCCATGATGAGCGATGAAGACTCTGTAAACCCTGAAGACCTGGAGAATTCTGAAAATTCTTCCATGATGAGCGATGAAGACTCTGTAAACCCTGAAGACCTGGAGAATTCTAAAAATCCTTCTATGATAAGCGATGAAGTCTCTGTAAACCCTGAAGACCTGGAGAATTCTAAAAATCCTTCTATGATAAGCGATGAAGACTCTGTAAACCTTGAAGACTTGGAGAATTCTGAAAATCCTTCTATGATAAGCGATGAAGTCTCTGTAAACCCTGAAGACCTGGAGAATTCCGAAGATTCTTCCATGATGAGCAAAAAAGTCGATGTAAATGTCGATGTGGAGCCCATTTCTCAACTAAAATCCACAAAAGATGATGTCATTGGTAAGTATTATAATAGAGTTTTAATGCAAGCACCGAAGGGCAATATAATGTATGTCACCTACATATATACTATATACACTGGGGTCACTGCTATATACACCAAGGAGGATCACTACATAGAGTAGGGAGGTGTTAGAACCCCCGGAAGGTCCCCATTAGGGAGATTTACCCTCTTCATTTGATCACCAATGTCACCAAGATAGAAAGTGATGGAAGATCCACCAGGACAGGAATAAATCTAATGGGGACAATGGTCTAGGACAGGACTGATTTATTTCTTCCCAAGTCTTGGTGTGTTTATAGAACAGATAATAAAGGGAAATCTCTCCATTGGGATCCTTCCTGCAACAGGAAATAATGAGACAATGACTTGCAATTAACAGCAGAATTGGTCAGTTGGCTGACTCTTCAGTTGACCATTGGGCAGCCAATCAGATTTGAAGGTAACAGATGTGAGGTGACAGCTATCAGGTGTGAAGGAGATGTACAGACCTGACAGGCAGCCCCACTGTAAGCTTAGGCTCCATTCACACCAATGCATTTTTTCATGCTTTTTGCAGGAATGCTGAACATTTTTTTAACATGGGTTCTTATGGAACATGTTCACATCAATGCATTTTTGTGCCTTTCCATTTTTTGGAAAGGGTCAGGAACTTTTTAAATGCAAAACTGTGCTTTGTTGCTTTTTTTGCTTCAATAGATTTCAATGGAGAAGCTGCAGAAAAGCATGTAGTGCGTCTTTACTGCAATTTTGCTGCAATTTTGTCACAATTTGCACTTTGTGTTTTTAAATCGGCCCAACAACAAATCACCTTCCCCCAAAAAAACATAAAGAAACGCAAATCGCAGTAAAATCAGGCAGAAAGTACAGCAAAAAGCACTGCAGAAACGCTTAAAAGCAGCATGCATAGATGTGAATGGAGCCTCAGACCCCTTTCACAGGGGGCGGATCCGCTGGATGGACTCCACTAGCTCAGTGGGGGATCGCTCCATTGACCCCCTGCTGAGCAGGCGGATGACAAGTCTGTCTTCACTCACTGTGCAGAAATGGACCCGTCAGAGCCCCGCTGTTCTCTAAGGGAAGATTGGATAAAAATAGACAGCCTGTCCGTTTTTAGCCAATCCCATCCGATCCGCTGGACGGATGGCGAACGTATCGCCATCCATCTATTTTGAGTTGATCTATTGGATCGGATGACAGCCGCCTGCCCATAGAAGTCAATGGGTGGCCCACTCAGATCCGCCTAAAAAATGGACAGGCAGATCCAAATCGGCCAATCGTGTGAAAGGGGCCTAAAGGATCGCACATGGCAGGTTAACAGAACTGCTGCCCCATCACTGTCATCCCCATCATTGTCACTGGGAGTAGTCATGTGGATAGTCGTGTTCTGGACTGTGTATGGGGGCTGCAGGAGAAGACTGCCCACAGGACTCATCACCCTGCTCCTGCAGACACCCCACTCTGTATTGTTCAATGATATCATTTTAATGAGATCAATAAATATATATATATATATATATATATATATATATATATATATATATATATATATATATATATATATATATATATATATATATATATATATATATATATATATATATATATATATATATAAATATAAATAATTTCTGTCTATAGCGCATCACTAGAGTTCAGGTGGCACCCTTGTTGTACAACTGCTGAGATAAAACCAATATAGAATATTGGAATGATTATTAATTAGGATAAGCAGAATGATGGGATTGCAATGAGAGGGAGGAAGAGTAAATCACAAATATACTGAGGAGGAAGCACAGCCTGCGTATGTAATGTAGCAGATCGGTGGTCTTTATCACCAAAATCTCAGCACAGTCAGAGATCACATTAGGATGTCTGTCTTTTGGTGGCCAATTAGAAGCACTTACACTAGTCCTGACACAGAAAGCCGAGCACTGAAAATGGACTCCCGGGGCCCAGAACTCCCACATCGTCCATGTATAGAATTCCCATAAAGAGAGACGAGTGACACCAGATCATTTCCACAACACCAATCACATTCACTTACATATGTAAAAGGAAACCCATTTAAAGTGATTGTAAACCCTCCATATACGCAAGTGACTGGCCTCAGGGGATCCACAGAGATGAAACTAATTCTCCTACATAAGTTGTACCTGTTTATCTGCAGCCACCTGTCCTCTACAGACTTGTACACCTCAGAATGTACACAAGATATGTTGGCATCTCTCAGCAGCACAAAACAGGGGTCAGGGATCTGAATGTACATACTGCATGGTTCAGGGAGAAGAACGCTGAGCCCTGATTGGAGGGAAAGGACACCCCCCTCCTCACACTACAAGGAGAACAAGCACAGCTGTTGTCAATCACAGGCTGTGTGCTGGAGCTCTCCTCTCTAGCCATTATATTTCTCTTGGTATCAGTTAAAGCTGTCAGAACTGGACCCTGTAGATAACAGAGGGACCAGGCAGCAGAAAGAAATCACACTCAGTGCTTTGGATAGAAAGAAGTACACAATATAGAAGGATGTACTTTGTTCCTATTTCATGTCTGAGGTTTACAACCATTTTATATGTCCACATATTCTGTGTAGAATCAATAAATGATGTGTAAATAGCAGGAATAAAAATAATTGCTTTATTTTTTCTCTCCAGAAGCAAAAAATGACCCAACGGCCAATGAAATTGAGCGCACAGTCCATAGGACATTTCCACCAATCCCATCCAGCATGGAGGAGAAGCCATGCGAATTTTCAATGGAAGATTTTACCATCCTTGATGAACTTGGAGAGGGGTCCTATGGGAAGGTTGTGTTGGCCTCCCATCCCTCCTTTCAACAGAAGCTGGCGGTGAAGATCGTTCAACCGGGAAGATATGAAACCATCAATAACATTCTAGAGCATGACATACTGAAAAAATTCAGGAACCATCCATATATCACCCATCTATATGGAACATTCCACACAGAGGTAAGTCTTTTTATTTATTTTCTCTTCTCTTGAAGGAAGATTCCACATTGCACGGTGTGCCGGTGTGTGTGCCTTCCTAAATTCCTCCACAGGGTGAAATCTTACTTGTCTCTAATGTAACCTTTATCTCTTATTTTCACACAGATTGATCTGTTCCTTGTCATGGAATTCATGAGTGGCGGCGATCTACGGGAACTGATAGAAACTTCAGCTCCATTTGGCTATGACAGGATAAGGTAAGTCCAATGACAGGGTTGTGATGGAGTCGGGGGTCCAATGACAGGGTTGTGATGGAGTCGGGGGTCCAATGACAGGGTTGTGATGGAGTCGGGGGTGACTGACCACTGAGAACAGGCAGTGACACAGCCAGGCCCCTCCCACTGAGCCCCGTCCATCCACACCCCTATGTACTATAGGGGGAAAGTCTCTTCATCTTTACCTTTTATTGGTCTGTGATGATTTTAAATACTAATTCATATTTTTCTTTCTCCTTCAGACATATCACTGCTGAGATTGTTTGTGGCCTGCAATACATCCATGCTCATGGCGTCGCCCATTTGTAAGTATAGAATTAGCTGACTAACAATCCCCCCTTGGCTTCTGCTGTTTTATTGAATCAGGAAGACTTTCCACCAGCGTTCCCAGTTGCGCTGTCTCCTTCCATCTGCTGCAGAAAGCTCCCTGCTAATGCCATAGTCTGCTTAATGTACGATTTATACAAAATCCAGCAAGAGGAGTGAGACCTCTTCATGATGAATATAGCAGGTGGGCAGAGCTGGAAACCCCGGAACAGAGATCTTCCTGTAGGCAGATATAAAAGAAGCCAATGTCCACCCATCAATCTTCATTCTTCTTTATATAGATGTTTATTTGTATTTTTTTTTCTTTAACCACTTAAGCCCCGGACCATTTGGCTGGCAAAAGACCAGAGCACTTTTTGCGATTCGGCACTGCGTCGCTTTAACTGACAATTGCGCGGTCATGTGACGTGGCTCCCAAACAAAATTGACGTCCTTTTTTTTTCCCACAAATAGAGCTTTCTTTTGGTGGTATTTGATCACCTCTGCGTTTTTTATTTTTTGCGCTATAAACAGAAAAAGAGCGACAATTTTGAAAATAAAGCAATATTTTTTACTTTTTGCTATAATAAATATCCCCAAAAAATATATAAAAAAACATTTTTTTTCCCTCAGTTTAGGCCGATACGTATTCTTTGACATGTTTTTGGTAAAAAAAAAAACAAAAAAAACGCAATAAGCGTTTATTGATTGGTTTGCGCAAAAGTTATAGCATCTACAAAATAGGGGATAGTTTTATGGCATTTTTATTAATAATTTTTTTTTACTAGTAATGGAGGCGATCAGCGATTTTTATCATAACTGCGACATTATGGCGGACACATCGGACAATTTTGACACATTTTTGGGACCATTGGCATTAATATAGCGATCAGTGCGATTAAATTGCACTGATTACTGTAAAAAATGACACTGGCAGTGAAGGGGTTAATCCCTAGGGGGCTAGGGAAGGGTTAAGTGTGTCCTAGGGAGTGATTCTAACTGTGGGGGGGAGGGGCTGTGTGTGACACATCACTGATCATGCTCCCGAATACAGGGAGCTATGATCAGTGACAGTGTCACTAGGCTTCTTCTCTGTGAGACTATCCCGGGTATCCCCATGGACATCGAGTCCGCAGGACACGCGATTCGACTCACGGAGCTCGCAACGGGCGCGCACGCCGCCGTCGGCGCGCACCCAATGGCACGGCAAATTCAAAGGGATGTACAGGTACGCCCATTTGCCTGTCCGTGCCATTCTGCCGATGTACATCGGCGTGCGCCGGTTTTTATGTGGTTAATATAATGTGGGATATGCAGAGCTAACAGTTCACTTCTTTTCTTAATAGAGATCTCAAACCGGAGAACATTCTACTGGACAGCGAGGGTCACGTCAGGATTGCGGACTTCAGCATCTCACGGAAGGGAATCACAGAGGCCGAAACGCTCACGGCAACTGTGGGTACAGACGGTTATATGGCCCCAGAGGTAAGATTCTGGATATCCTGATATTATAAAATAAATAATTGCAGCCACTGTGCCTATCAAACGCAGCTAATGTGCCCATCAAACGCAGCTACTGTGCCCATCAAACGCAGCTACTGTGCCCATCAAACGCAGCCACCGTGCCCATCAAATGTAGCCACCGTGCCCATCAAATGTAGCCACTGTGCCCATCAAATGTAGCCACTGTTCCCATCAAATGTAGCCACTGTGCCCATCAAACGCAGCCACTGTGCCCATCAAACGCAGCCACTGTGCCCATCAAACGCAGCCACTGTGCCCATCAAACGCAGCCACTGTGCCCATCAAACGCAGCCACTGTGCCCATCAAACGCAGCCACTGTGCCCATCAAACGCAGCCACTGTGCCATCAATTGCCGCCACTGTACCCATAAATTGCCACCACTGTGCCATCAAACGCAGCTACTGTACCCACCAATTGCTGCCAGTGTGCCCATCAATTGCTGCCAGTGTGCCCATCAATTGCCGCTACTGTGTCCATCAATTAGCACTACTGTGCCCATTAATTGCCACTACTGTGCCCATTAATTGCTGCCAGTGTGCCCATCAATTGCTGCCAGTGTGCCCATTAATTGCCACTACTGTGCCCATTAATTGCCACTACTGTGCCCATTAATTGCCACTACTGTGCCCATCAATTGCTGCCACTGTGCCCATCAAATTCTGCCAGTGTGCATCCCCGTCCGCCCGGCACTTACCTTGTTTCGGTGGGGCAGCGGGTCACGGCGGCGATGTCCTCCACGCTCCTCGATGTCTTCTCCTGTCCTCTCTTCCCGTCCTCTGCTATGATTGGATGCCCGATAGGTGTCCAATCAGGTGATAGGTAACAGACACGAGCACCTGATTGGCAGAGAGGCGGTTCAGTGTTAGGAAAGCGAATATTCATTTGCTTTCCTAACAAAAAAGCTGAGTGAACTGTGACCGCCCAGCATGGCACCCGCTGTTCACCTTTTTGGACGCCTATTAGAGCCTACGGCTCTAATCAGGTGCTTAAAAAAAATACCCCGCCGCTGTAATTCAGGCTCCCGGCACCTGAAAAGGGGCCGGGCACCTGAATAGGGGGTGGCAGCGGCGACTAGATAGATTCATGCAATGCATGAATCTATCTATGGTGATAGAGAGGGGGCGGCGCCCGTGCACCCTTTATGGATGCACCGCCACTGCCGCATGGCATAAAGAATGTTGCCTAAAAGAAGCTCCTGAACTCTTTTTTTGGGTGACAAGCTTCACGCAATGTGAAGCTCAAAACGGCCATGTGTGAATGCAGCCTAAATGGATAGGATTAGACCCTCTGTCAGGTTTTTATTGGTGCCCTCATTAGGGAAGTCACGCTCTTTATGTGTACTTATGATCACTGTTAGCAAGAAAGAAAATGCAGCAGAATGCAAAATGTTACAGCTGTCCCCAGAACAGGAATATAGGGAAAGTCTTCCAACGGTGACACCGGTTTGGGGACAAGATCCTAAGATTAGAGTTTCACTCACTTTGGGAGAATTCCTTTTACTTCCTCTTCAATCTTGGGGACAGGAAGTGAAGGGAAATTGCTCCGATGGCACACATGGTCTCAACCCTTCCGTACTCTATCCAAAACTTAGAAAACAAAAGTTTTGACTATATATAAATGTTAAGCCCCACCTCCAACATTCACAAGCTCCGCCTTAGTTTGATGTATTTTGGGCTCAATTCTATGACTCCTAGGAGACTTCATACATCACATATGTCACCATGGAGTTATCTGTGTCCTCTGTCTGGTCTAGGAATGTTCTCATCCTTTTTTATCTCCTTATGTTTCTACAGGTCGAGGGATTGGGCGCATACAACAAAACAGCGGACTATTACTCCTTGGGAGTGATATTGTATGAGATGGCCGTTAGCCCGGATCACTTCAGCGAGATCAAGGAAGACCAGAATGGAAATTTGTTCACGACAGCCATTTCCGAGTTTAAAACATGCGACATTTACCTCTTTGAACTCATAGCTATGGTGAGTATGCGCAGAGTTTTACCTTTTCTTTACATACAAATCCCTTTCCAAGTTCTACAGACCTTGTTAGGAGTTCAGAACACACAACTGTACATTCTTCCCGCACACATTCATGTGGCTCATAGCAATACTTTTAGTACACTGACTGCTTAGTGGAAGGATCTGCCTTTACTTATAGTCCCCCTGAGCAGTCTCAGTGTTGTCATAAGGAAAGCAGCAGCTTTTGTGTCCCTTTAGCAGTAGAAGAGTCTTAGACATTACACCAACAAAAATGACATACAGAGCATTAGATTTCTGGGAACTTTCCTTACACAGACAGCATATAGAACTACCCTGATGATGTCATCCTTGGAAGAAAAAAATCATGGAAGTGGCAGATTTGATAGAAAGATCGTTTTATATATTTATCATAACAATTCATTGCAAAATATCCTTAGTTGTGTTTTTAGTTTTCCTTTTTAAAGCCTCTCATGAGCAAACATAACACAAATAAGGTACCATTCTACGACCCGATCCAATCATCACATGGTGGCGGGTTTACAAGCAAAATCAAGGAAGCTGAAATATGTCACTGTCAGAATCAAATATTACAATGGGGAGTTCTATTGTTCACATCTTGTTATTGTTCTCTCAGTGTTTCTTATCATATTTCTTTCTTCTTTACAGCTCTTATGGGAAGAAAGTGCTACACGGACATACCTGGTACGTGACATCAGACGGCACCCATTTTTCGAGTGGACTGACTGGGCCAAGGTGGAGAAAAGAATGGCACCCGCAGCATTTACACCAAAACCGGTAAGTATATGAATAATGGATGGGGGCCATGTATATTGGGGGAGGGGAGATTTTCAGAAACATCTAAGAAGTATTTTTGTACAGAATTCCCCATTTGTGATTTTGTGGTTACTGCACAATCACATTGTCTGGGGACTTGTCTGAAGGAATTCTGTTTATTATTGGTAATAATTATTGTGTATGTGTCAGGTGCACAGCTTAGAACTGCTTTATTCTGGAAATTCCACCAGATACACACTTCCTGTTATGAGGTGACAACATGCACTCACTGTAAGTGGAAATATCCTTCACGCCAGAGGTGTATTTAGGTTTTGTGCTGCCCTAGGCCTGACTAAGCTCGCGCACCCCCCTAATTTAACTATGACCCACCCCTTCCTGTCAAGGCCACACCCCTTCCTTTTTAAGATCCGCCCTGTCATCTTCATGGGAGGACAGAGGGACGCCACGGGAAGAGGACAAAGGGACGCCGCAGGAGAAGGACAGTGAGCGATACAGCATCTTTTCATTTGGGGGTAAGGGGATATGTACTGGGTGCTTTGGGAGGTTCTTGCACTGAAGTCGTGTCCCTCCTCTGTGGCTCCTCCTCCTCCTGGCTGTGTACTGAGTGTGTGTGGCTGACAGTGGGGAGAGAGGTGTGGGCTGCTACTGAAAGCCCATCGACGCTTGTGGGACTCGGGGCAGCAGATGTCCTGGGTGTCCACACTGGCGCATCCCTGTCTGGCCAGTTACCGAAACTCAGTGCCGTAACTTGTTTTGGCTCTGGGACAGTGGTGTCACTAGGGTTGGCCTAGAGGATATCAGATTAGGTACTTCCTAATGGCTCAGTTCCTGGGAACAGTAATGTATAATGGCCAACAGGCTCTCTTACCAGATCCGGTGAAACTGCAACAGTGATTCCTCCGGCTGGACGTTCACTCACTCTGGGTTGCCCAGGCCAACTCTAGTCAGTAGTGTAGCATCTCTACCCTGGCAGTGGCTTCATCTTTCTCCCCCTCTGTTGGTGCGGGTACAGCGTGGCTCTCTGGTGGTGCGGGTACAGCGTGGCTCTCTGGTGGTGCGGGTACAGCATGGCTCTCTGGTGGTGCGGGTACAGCATGGCTCTGGGGTTGTGGGAACAACGTCTCTCTGGTGGTGCGGGAACAACGTGGCTCTCTCTCTGGTGGTGCGTGGCTCCCTCTCTGGTGGTGCGGGTACAGCGTGGCTCTCTGGTGGTGCGGGTACAGTGTGGCTCTGGTGGTGCAGGTACAGCGTGGCTTTCTGGTGGTGCGGGTACAGCGTGGCTCTGGTGGTGCGGGTACAGCGTGGCTCTGGTGGTGCGGGTACAGCGTGGCTTTCTGGTGGTGCAGGTACAGCGTGTCTCTGGTGGTGCAGGTACAGCGTGGCTCTGGTGGTGCAGGTACAGCGTGGCTCTAGTGGTGCAGGTACAGCGTGGATTTCTGGTGGTGCGGGTACAGTGTGGCTCTGGTGGTGCGGGTACAGCGTGGCTCTGGTGGTGCGGGTACAGCGTGGCTTTCTGGTGGTGCAGGTACAGCGTGTCTCTGGTGGTGCAGGTACAGCGTGGCTTTCTGGTGGTGCAGGTACAGCGTGTCTCTGGTGGTGCGGGTACAGTGTGGCTCTGGTGGTGCGGGTACAGCGTGGCTCTGGTGGTGCGGGTACAGCGTGGCTCCCTATCTGGCTTCCCCCAGCACAGTACTCTCTTTTTCTCCTCCTGTAACCCCCCCCCCCAGCAGAGTGCATTCATGCTGGGGGCTGTAGCATGATGTCTGTGGACACACAGGGCTGCCATTCTTCAGGGATTACTCTTCCCATGATGCCCCCAGAGTCTTCTGATTGGCCCTCTGCTGTGGCCAATTATGGGGTGAGAAACAGCAGTCAGGAAGCTGGGCAGCGGCACAGGGAAACCAATTAGAGCCGCTCTCTCTCTCTTCTCTCTTCAGCTGACAGAAAGAGGAGGGGGGCGAGCGGGGGAGATACACAGACAACCCGCATCTCTCCTCTCCCTGTCACAGCGCTGCTCCATTTACCAGAGAACTCCCCCGCTCGCCCCCCCTCCCCTTTCTGTCAGCTGAACGGAGAAGAGAGAAGAAAGAGAGAGAGCGGCTCTAATTGGTTTTGTCATGCCGCCGCCCAGCTTCCTCCCTGCTGTTTCCCTCCCCATGATTGGCCACATCAGAGAGAGAGAATCACAGCTTTACAGGGGCGGCTTGACAGCTCCTGATTTAACTGCTTCCTGGCCCCATCTGCAGCCGCTGCACTCCCAAGCTGTACTCTCTTGATGTGCCCTGCTGTGCGGGAGGAGAGCGGGTGCCGTTTTGGGGGGGCGGCTTTTTGCCGCCCCCCACAAAGTGCCGCCCTAGGCCTGGGCCTTATTGGCCTAGGCCAAAACACAGCACTGCTTCACGCTAATGCGAGAAGTAATGGAATGGTGACAATAAAAAGGCAAAAATAATCAAACATAAGAAATAGTGATAAACGTGATGTGATGATGTCTAGCATAGACTGCAGCAAAATCAAAAGTGTTCACATAACACTCTAATAACCATGAAAATAAATAAAAGGATTTCGCGCATCAAATCTATCACCTTCTATTGTGAAAAGTGACTATTGCATACAGTGTGACAAAGAAGGCAATTACACAAAAATAAACAAATGTCCTAATATCGTGATATTCAATGAATATTAAAATATAAAGTTCATATGTGACAAGGTGAATCAGCTGGGATCAAATATGTAGGACAAGTACGTGGATGTTTGTAGTGATCTTCATATATAACGTCCCGATATTATCAGGCTCTCAGAACTCTCACCTTAAGAAGAGTAAATTCAGGCATCAATGGGTGTCTTTAGGTTGGCACTGTATGTTGTAACGTGATGGTAATCTGGATTTAGCATCCGTTGGTGGCCAAACTTATTGCCTTCTCAATCTTCATGTGAGGATATACCTATTCAAAAAGATTTTCCACCCAGGCTTAACCAGCCCGGTGGAATGAAAAAAGGGGGGGGGGGGGGAGAGAAAGAAGCCTCCAATGGTGTAGTAGGACGAATATATCTGCAGATTACCATCACGTTACAACATACAGTGCCAACCTAAAGACACCCATTGATGCCTGAATTTACTCTTCTTAAGGTGAGAGTTCTGAGAGCCTGATAATATCGGGACGTTATATATGAAGATCACTACAAACATCCACGTACTTGTCCTACGTATTTGATCCCAGCTGATTCACCTTGTCACATATGAACTTTATATTTTAATATTCATTGAATATGACAATATTAGGACATTTCTTTATTTTTGTGTAATTGCCTTCTTTGTCACACTGTATGCAATAGTCATTTTTCACAATAGAAGGTGATAGATTTGATGCGCGAAATCCTTTTATTTATTAACATGCACTCACTGTATTTATGGAGAAGTCTTGTCACCCTAGCCTGATTCGAACTACAAACACCTTCCCCTCGCCTTATCTCCATTACACAGAGGGGTGTTGCTTTGTAGTGCACAGACAGAAGCTGTGAAAACGGATAACACTGAGATCTCAGCTCAGGCCACAGGAACTTACAAGGTCACTGGATTTCTGACAGAATTATTAGGTATTTTTCTGTACCTGCATAAAATGTAATTAGCCTGAAAGAACCAAAACAAATGCAGCCTCCACATGCAAGAGCCTTGCTGGAATAGATGACCTTTTTGTTCTTGGGTTTAGATATACGCAAAGGGTGTGTTAATGCAGTGCTCCTTCTGACCACTAGAGGGAGCAGGGGTTGAAAGATCCCTCTTGGTGTAATCTTCTGCACATTGGGGGTTGGGTTCACCAAGCTTTGTCACCATTTTCTGTATCAATCAGAAACATTGACGAATGTCTTTTTCTCTTTCCAGACTCTCACGGAACCTGAATATTTTAGTATGACAGTAGAGGAATTTATGGCTCATGAAAACCACCTGGAGTATTCCGAAGATTCTTCCATGATAAGCGAAGAAGCCTCTGTAAACCCAGAGGACCCGGAGCATTGTGAACATTCTTCCATGATAAGTAAAAACGTCGATGTAAATGTGGATCACCCACCTACCACCCAGCCCATAATACCTACCCCCCAGAAGGGTGGGTTTTGGGCGATTGGACAGCTATTGAAGAAGCGGAAAGGAAGATTCAATGTGAAGAATCCTCTGATCAGCAACAAAGAGGAAAACGTTGTACTTCTCAGAGTAAACCCCATAACAGAGGACCGCCCACCTGAGGATACCGCCCTTCCAAGGGGTGGGGAGAGGGTAAATGGAGACGGGGAGGAAGGACCCTAAATCATCGGATGTAAGAATAATTCAGGGATCAGAGGACACTCAAATTTGCGGAGGAGCTGGAGACGGGGTGGCGGGAAGCAATGTAACCAGCGTGTCTGAGGAGGAGAAGCGTCGCCAGACCAACCATAGTATTGTGAATTTCTCATAGGTATCGTTGTCAAGCGCCATCTCCTCCATACGCATAATATCATTCATAGTGGAGGTCCAGAGAGATAACGAGGGAGTAGTCGTTGTCTTCCAAAAAGAGGTATGAGTTGTCGAGCCGCAGACAGGAAGAAACGCAGGAGATTGCATTTTTGAGAGGTTATTGATCCTGGTAGGATAGAGAGAAGGGCTATTTCAGGGGTCAATTGCAAAGGATCATCATAAATTTTTTCATAAACCTGGGATACCTGTGTCCAGAAGGGTCAGATCCGATCACACTCCCACCAGACATGGAGGTACGACCCTGTTGCAAGAGAACATCGCCAACAGGTAGATGAAGTTGAAGGAAATATTTTCCGTAGAGTGTCGGGGTCCCTATACCACCTCGCCATAACCTTAAAATTCTTCTCTTGTGAATAACAAGAGATGAGGACTTATGTGCGAAATGGAACGCGGTTTGCCAATCCGCTCTGGAGATGGTCTTTTCCAGGTCTGCCAACCACATTCTAGTGTATGTGGGTAAGTCATTCTGTGTAAGAGATTGAATCAGTCTGTAAATGTATGAGAGCAAGTGTCTAGGTAATTCTTGCAGAGAGCTGAGGTGTTCGAAGTCAGTCAAGGGGCGATGGACCTGAGAGGAGGCGAAAAGATGTTTGGTGAAGGTGGAAAGGTGTAGGGACGTGAGCCAGTCTCGGTTTTCCTGTTGGGATGATTGGTGTTCCATTGTCCGCCTGAACGAAGGAATGGGCTTGTGGCCAGGAGGAGCGGAGGAAAGAACCAATAGCAGATGCCCCTATACCCTGTGGAAAGGCAGGATTATCAAAAAGTGGTGATAAGGGAGATGGGTCTGAAGACAGAATCTCACATAGACCTCTCCTGTACCATAGCATAAGGGCAGCTGTAGTTAGGGGTGAAGAGTCGGCCAAAGCCGATAATTACGCTTATAACCCCAGAGTAAAGCCCTAAGATCTACGGGGGACATATCCTTTTCAACCATAACCGAGGCTTTTTGAAAGGGTTGTGGGAACCATTCAAGGATACGCGCCATTAAGGTGGCTTTGTAATAAAGCTCAAAATCTGGTAAGCCTGTACCACCTTGCAATTTTGGCCGTGTGAGTAACTTAAATTTAATTCTTGATAATCCTTTAGACCAGAAAAAGCGAATGGAGAGAGAGCGCAGAGTAGAAAAAAAGGATTTGGGTATTCTGGCCGGTATGGTCTGAAATAGGTAGAGCAATTTGGGCAAGGTGTCCATCTTGAGGGTATTTATGCGTCCAAACCAAGGTATAGATTTGTCCCCCCAGGAGGCTAGATCTTTACGGAGGTGGGAGAGGAGGGGAATATAGTTCAATGTAAAGAGGTTTGAAAGGTTGACCGGTATGATTACACCCAGGTACGTAATGGCCTTGGTCTGCCAATTAAATGAATAGTTGGATTTGAGGGAGGACATAGTAGATGCAGGAAGAGAGATATTAAGAGCCTCAGTCTTGGAGATATTGAGTTTAAAATTACTTAACTTTCCAAAGTGTTGGAATTCCGAGAACAGGGAGGGTTATATGAGGTTGGCGGGTGTAAATGAGTAAGTCATCGGCGTACAATGAAAGCTTATGGTGTGTGTATGCCTTGTATGGAATCATTTTGGCGAATTACGCATGCTAAATGCTCCATCACTATGACAAAAAGAAGGGGGGAAAGGGGGCATCCCTGGCGAGTCCCGTTGGATATATCAAATGCTGCTGATGAGGTACCATTAACCAGGACCGAAGCAGAGGGGTGAGAGTAGAGTGACATAATTTTGGAAATGAAAGGGGATCCCAACCCAATTTGCTCAAGGGAAAGTTTCGAGAAGTGCCAGTTAACCCGGTCGAATGCCTTCTCGGCATCAAAGGAGAGAAGGCAGACCTGTTGATGGTGGCGTTGGGAATAAGATATGAGGTGGATAGTTTTGGTAGTATTGTCCCGTGCTTCCCTACCCGGAACAAAGCCAACTTGATCTCTATGTATGATCCTGGGGAGAGAGGGAGAAAGACGGTTAGCAAGGATTTTGGCAAAAAGTTTAAGGTCAATATTTAATAGTGATATCGGGCGATAACTGCTGCATTGGGAGGGGTCTTTATTGGGTTTCAGTAACATGGAAACATTGGCTGATAATAGTTCTTTGGAGGGGGGAGTAGTGTCATCAATGGAGTTAAAGGCCCTGGTGAGGAACGGGACCAACAATGGCGCAAAGGTTTTGTAAAACCTCGGGGTAGCCATCGGGACCTGGGCACTTGCCTGGTTTTAGTCCCTTGATGACCCCCAGGAATTCCGGTTCCAACAGGGGACCGTCCAAGTCCGCGGACACCTGGGGGTCAATCACGGGTAGCGCAGTTTCCGTTATATAAGTCTGCATTGGGTCTTGGGAGGGAGGCACTGGACTAGGAGGGGAAGTTTGCGGAAGGTTATATAACAGAGAATAAAAGTCTTTAAATGAAGTGGATATGTCTTTGCAGCCAAGGACTTTGGTCTGGTCTGATTTAGTAATAAAGGGGATGGGGCAACGTGGCGCCCTAGGATGGATAACCTGTGCCAGGTGTTGACCACATTTGTTGGCTATAGAGTAAGATTTGCGGGCACGGTCCCTAGCTATGAGGGAGTGAGAGTCTAGTAGTTGGAGAAGATCACGGCAGGAATTAGAAAGAGTAACAAAAGTAGAGGGGTCCAAATTTTTTTTGTGTAGGGTTCCAGATCTGAAATGGTAGTTGGGAGGCGCCGAATGTCGTCAGATCTAATTTTTTTCAAGGGAGAACCGTTTTGTATCAGGACACCCCTAACTACACACTTCAGAGCCTCCCATTGGTTGAGTGGAGAAGTGGTATCTGCTATATGGTCAATTCTAAAGTTTTGGATCGCTTTAGTAACTTCAGCGATACATACTGAGTCTCGTAAAAGATTATCATTGAGACGCCAGGAGTGCCCTCTTCGTGATTGTGGGGGTCGGGCAAAGGACAGGTAAACCGGAGAGTGGTAAGACCAGAGGGCATGTCCCAAGGAGGTTTGTAGTGGTGTATCTAAGAGGGATTGGGAAATTAGAAAGTAGTCTAGTCTACCATATGAGTTGTGTGCTATGGAAAAGTAGGTGAAATCTCTGTCCGTAGGATGGTGTATGCACCACATGTCCACTAAGTGATGAGAATGTAAAAGAGATTTAATGTGTGAGAGTGAGGTCGTGGTCATGGAAGACTTACCAGTAGAGGTGTCGGCAGACGGGAAAGAGCCACATTGAAATCGCCTCCAACGATAACACTGGGACCTCCAAAAGAAGCTAGTCTGGTGAGAGTGGATGATAGGAAGCACGCCTGACCTATGTTTGGAGCGTATATATTGCCAACTGTGAAAAGAAAATTATTACATTTTAATTTGAGAAACACAGAACGACCATGATCATCAATACATGAGTCAAGAACTTCAGGGTGGAAGGACCTATGAAATGCGATCGAAACCCCTTTAGATTTTGCATTAGGGTTGGTACTGTGGAACCAGGAGGTGTAGTATGGATTGCGTATCATGGGGGTCGAACCAGACCGGAAATGGGTTTCTTGTAGAAAGAGGATGTTAGTTCTCTGTTTGTGAAAATGATAGAAGATCTGACTATGTTTCTCTGGGGTGTTAAAACCTCTACAATTGTAGGAAGCTAGACTAAGAGGCGGAGTAGCGGCCATGTCAAGGGGGGAATAATGGGAATGGGGAGAAAAATGAAACACCGAGAGTCCCTCGTGGGCCCGCCCCAGTCAGCAGGGGGGGGGGAGGGGGGGAGAGGCAGGGAAAAGAGTAGAAGGGGGCATGTGAGATATAAGGGTATTATCAGAAAAGGGCAAGAAGAGAGAGAGAAAAGGAGGAAAGGGAAGAGAAAGAAAGAGAGTCACAGGATCCATATTTGTCAAAATGATAATACTGTATGACCTGTGAAGACCAGAAGTAGGAGGCTGAGACCCTGACCGTTTCATATTAAACAATATACTGAATGTACTGAAATAGACCACTAGGTGGTGCCAGGTAACAAAAATTGAAAAAAACAAAAATACATAAAACTGTAAAATATAGAACATCTGTAAACCAGGGTAAGGGCAAGTAAGGGCACCGAGTGTTCCTAAGGGGGGTTAGTGTTTAGCATGGGAGAGCT
The DNA here is from genome assembly GCF_042186555.1 of Aquarana catesbeiana. NCBI lineage: Eukaryota > Metazoa > Chordata > Amphibia > Anura > Ranidae > Aquarana > Aquarana catesbeiana. The sequence continues at coordinate 633,181,995 of NC_133326.1, forward strand.
CCCGGAGCCCCGGGGCCCAAAGGGCAAATAGTATATGAATTAAACTAGGCTGTATGGGTAGGCGTAATAGATATAAATAATAAGATATCACATTGGGAGAAAACATGGGTTAATAAAATACTAGAAACAGTTGTGTGTGCCATGAGAGCAATAGTGAAATACAAACAGGCGCACAAGTCCCTGAAGGAAAAGAAAAAATGAAAGTTCAAGATCAGTTAACAAGGAACTCCAGCGTAAAGGAGCTGGATGTGCATCGGGATCGACGTCACAGCAGGTGAGGAAGGTAATGGTCCCAGAAGGCAAAGGTGGTGATTCAGATAAAATTCTTCCTTGCATAACTTGCGATCTATTGTTCAACTTTAGACTGAGATGTCTTCCAAGGCAAAAACCCAAATGTGGGTAACAATAAAAAAAAAGAAAGAAAAGAATAACACCTTCCAATTGAGGAAAAATGATTAACAGTAACTGCTGGCTGGAAGGGATGTAGATGAGTGAAGACCATCAAGGTAGGCTCGGAGAGGAAAATCCTCAAGGTTCCAAGGTAGTGCAGAAGGTGTTCCTGCTTACATGGAGAAGGAGATCAATGACCAGCCGGTCTAGAGGACATCAATCGTCAGGGTCTGTGCGAGACGAGGATCCAGGACGGCGTTTGCGACTTTGTTTTTGCCACTGCGGTATATACGGCAGGCCTGGTGTAGTTGGAGAGAAGGGCCAATCCGGCACAGACACATAAGGCAACTCCAGAACAAGAGATTGTGGGGCTGAGTAGAGGATGGGCTTTCAAGGATGTGAGGGAAGCACGAGGGTAGGCAGCTCATAAGGGAGCTAGTTGTGGTTTGTTCCAGAGGGACCCACTCTTTCAGTTCTCCGTGTTTGTGCCAGTCCAATAGTCATGTAAGGCGTGCTGCAGCTTGTTAATTGTAGATGTCAGGGAACGCCAGGCCTCCATACATTTTGAGGAGGGCCAGGGTGCTTGGATTAGGTCTGGGGAGTTTCCGGGTCTACATGAATTAAAAAAAAAAAGGGAGTTCACTAATTTAAGGAAGGAGGGAGGGATGTGGATCAGGAGGGTCATAAGTAAGTGACTTATGAATGAGTCACTGAGGATTTTGTGAGGATTTTGTGAGGATTGTCATTTTAAAGATATTGCAGGGACCAAACTAGGAAAAGGGGCCGGTGTTTTATTTTTGTAGAAGTTGACGGGTCCTGATTTAAGAGGAGGCCAGTAGTATTTTCAGGCGTGTTTTGGAACTTTTTTTTTGCTAAAATTGAAGGTGATTTCACATCTGATTACAAATATATGCAACCAATACCTTTTTTTTTTAACCACTTGCCGACCGCCTCACGCATATATACGTGAGCAGAATGGCACGGGCAGGCAAAATCACGTACCCATACGTGATTGCCTTCCCGCGGGCGGGGGGTCCGACCGGACCCCCCCCCCCCCGGTGCCAGCGGCGGTCGGCATTTGGCTAGGAGCGATGAGAGACGAGGGGGAGACCATCCGATCGTGGCCCCCCCCCTCGCGATCGCTCCCAGCCAATGAGGAACATCCCCTGCCTGTGTATAGTACACACAGGCAGAGGATGTGATGTCATCTCTCCTCGGCTCGGCAGTTTCCGTTCTAGCGCCGAGGAGAGAAGACATGTAAGTGCACCAACACTCACACACACAGTAGAACATGCCAGGCACACAAAACACCCCCGATCCCCCCCCAATCACCCCTCCCCCCTCCCTGTAACACTGACACCAAGCAGTATTTTTTTTTTTTTTTTCTGATTACTGCAGGGTGTCAGTTAGTGACAGTTACTGTGGTAGGACAGTGAGTGTTACCCCCCTTTAGGTCTAGGGTACCCCCCTAACCCCCCCTAATAAAGTTTTAACCCCTTGATCACCCCCTGTCACCAGTGTCACTAAGCGATCATTTTTCTGATCGCTGTATTAGTGTCGCTGGTGACGCTAGTTAGGAACGTAAATATTTAGGTTCGCCGTCAGCATTTTATAGCGACAGGGACCCCCATATACTACCGAATAAATGTTTTAACCCCTTGATTGCCCCCTAGTTAACCCTTTCACCACTGATCACCGTATAACTGTTACGGGTGACGCTGGTTAGTTGGTTTATTTTTCATAGTGTCAGGGCACCCGCCGTTTATTACCGAATAAAGGTTTAGCCCCCCGATCGCCCGGCGGTGATATGCGTCGCCCCAGGCAGCGTCAGATTAGCGCCAGTACCGCTAACACCCACGCACGCAGCATTCGCCTACCTTAGTGGTATAGTATCTGAACGCATCAATATCTGATCCGATCAGATCTTTACTAGCGTCCCCAGCAGTTTAGGGTTCCCAAAAACGCAGTGTTAGCGGGATCAGCCCAGATACCTGCTAGCACCTGCGTTTTGCCCCTCCGCCCAGCCCGGCCCAGCCCACCCAAGTGCAGTATCGATCGATCACTGTCACTTACAAAACACTAAACACATAACTGCAGCGTTCGCAGAGTCAGGCCTGATCCCTGCGATCGCTAACAGTTTTTTTGGTAGCGTTTTGGTGAACTGGCAAGCACCAGCCCCAGGCAGCGTCAGGTTAGCGCCAGTCGCGCTAACACCCACGCACGCACCGTACACCTCCCTTAGTGGTATAGTATCTGATCAGATCAATACCTGATCCGATCAGATCTATACTAGCGTCCCCAGCAGTTTAGGGTTCCCAAAAAAGCAGTGTTAGTGGGATCAGCCCAGATACCTGCTAGCACCTGCGTTTTGCCCCTCCGCCCAGCCCACCCAAGTGCAGTATCGATCGATCACTGTCACTTACAAAACACTAAACGCATAACTGCAGCGTTCGCAGAGTCAGGCCTGATCCCTGCAATCGCTAACAGTTTTTTTGGTAGCGTTTTGGTGAACTGGCAAGCACCAGCGGCCTAGTACACCCCGGTCATAGTCAAACCAGCACTGCAGTAACACTTGGTGACGTGGCGAGTCCCATAAATGCAGCTCAAGCTGGTGAGGTGGCAAGCACAAGTAGTGTCCCGCTGCCACCAAAAAGACAAACACAGGCCCGTCGTGCCCATAGTGCCCTTCCTGCTGCATTCGCCAATCCTAATTGGGAACGCACCACTTCTGCAGCGCCCGTACTTCCCCCATTCACATCCCCAACCAAATGCAGTCGGCTGCATGAGAGGCATTTTCTTTATGTCCTCCCGAGTACTCCTACCCAATGACCCCCCCCAAAAAAGATGTCGTGTCTGCAGCAAGCGCGGATATAGGCGTGACACCCGCTATTATTGTCCCTCCTGTCCTGACAATCCTGGTCTTTGCATTGGTGAATGTTTTGAATGCTACCATTCACTAGTTGAGTATTAGCGTAGGGTACAGCATTGCACAGACTAGGCACACTTTCACAGGGTCTCCCAAGATGCCATCGCATTTTGAGAGACCCGAACCTGGAACCGGTTACAGTTATAAAAGTTAGTTACAAAAAAAAGTGTAAAAAAAAAAAAACAAAAAAAAAAAACACATACAAAAATATAAAATAAAAAAAATAGTTGTCGTTTTATTGTTCTCTCTCTCTCTCTATTCTCTCTCTATTGTTCTGCTCTTTTTTACTGTATTCTATTCTGCAATGTTTTATTGTTATTATGTTTTATCATGTTTGTTTTTCAGGTCTGCAATTTTTTATACTTTACCGTTTACTGTGCTTTATTGTTAACCATTTTTTTGTCTTCAGGTACGCCATTCACGACTTTGAGTGGTTATACCAGAATGATGCCTGCAGGTTTAGGTATCATCTTGGTATCATTCTTTTCAGCCAGCGGTCGGCTTTCATGTAAAAGCAATCCTAGCGGCTAATTAGCCTCTAGACTGCTTTTACAAGCAGTGGGAGGGAATGCCCCCCCCCACCGTCTTCCGTGTTTTTCTCTGGCTCTCCTGTCTCAACAGGGAACCTGAGAATGCAGCCGGTGATTCAGCCAGCTGACCATAGAGCTGATCAGAGACCAGAGTGGCTCCAAACATCTCTATGGCCTAAGAAACCAGAAGCTACGAGCATTTTATGACTTAGATTTTGCCGGATGTAAACAGCGCCATTGGGAAATTGGGAAAGCATTTTATCACACCGATCTTGGTGTGGTGAGATGCTTTGAGGGCAGAGGAGAAATCTAGGGTCTAATAGACCCCAATTTTTTCAAAAAAGAGTACCTGTCACCACCTATTGCTATGATAGGGGATATTTACATTCCCTGAGATAACAATAAAAATGATTTAAAAAAAAAAAATATGAAAGGAACAGTTTAAAAATAAGATAAAAAAGCAAAAAAATAATAAAGAAAAAAAAAAAAAAAAAAAAGCACCCCTGTCCCCCCTGCTCTCGCGCTAAGGCGAACGCAAGCGTCGGTCTGGCGTCAAATGTAAACAGCAATTGCACCATGCATGTGAGGTATCACCGCGAAGGTCAGATCGAGGGCAGTAATTTTAGCAGTAGACCTCCTCTGTAAATCTAAAGTGGTAACCTGTAAAGGCTTTTAAAGGCTTTTAAAAATGTATTTAGTTTGTCGCCACTGCACGTTTGTGCGCAATTTTAAAGCATGTCATGTTTGGTATCCATGTACTCGGCCTAAGATCATCTTTTTTATTTCATCAAACATGTGGGCAATATAGTGTGTTTTAGTGCATTCAAATTTAAAAAAGTGTGTTTTTTCCCCAAAAAATGCGTTTAAAAAATCGCTGCACAAATACTGTGTGAAAAAAAAAAAATGAAACACCCACCATTTTAATCTGTAGGGCATTTGCTTTAAAAAAATATATAATGTTTGGGGGTTCAAAGTAATTTTATTGCAAAAAAAAATAATTTTTTCATGTAATCAAAAAGTGTCAGAAAGGGCTTTGTCTTCAAGTGGTTAGAAGAGTGGGTGATGTGTGACATAAGCTTCTAAATGTTGTGCATAAAATGCCAGGACAGTTCAAAACCCCCCCAAATGACCCCATTTTGGAAAGTAGACACCCCAAGCTATTTGCTGAGAGGCATGTCGAGTCCATGGAATATTTTATATTGTGACACAAGTTGCGGGAAAGAGACAATTTTTTTTTTTTTTTTTTGCACAAAGTTGTCACTAAATGATATATTGCTCAAACATGCCATGGGAATATGTGAAATTACACCCCAAAATACATTCTGTTGCTTCTCCTGAGTACGGGGATACCACATGTGTGGGACTTTTTGGGAGCCTAGCCGCGCACGGGACCCCGAAAACCAAGCACCGCCTTCAGGCTTTCTAAGGGCGTAAATTTTTGATTTCACTCTTCACTGCCTATCACAGTTTCGGAGGCCATGGAATGCCCAGGTGGCACAAACCCCCCCCCCAAATGACCCCATTTTGGAAAGTAGACACCCCATGCTATTTGCTGAGAGGTATAGTGAGTATTTTGCAGACCTCACTTTTTGTCACAAAGTTTTGAAAATTGAAAAAAGAAAAAAAAAATGTTTTTTTCTTGTCTTTCTTTATTTTCAAAAACAAATGAGAGCTGCAAAATACTCACCATGCCTCTCAGCAAATAGCTTGGGGTGTCTACTTTCCAAAATGGGGTCATTTGGGGGGGTTTGTGCCACCTGGGCATTCCATGGCCTCCGAAACTGTGATAGGCAGTGAAGAGTGAAATGATGATGATGAACGGTGATTGGTTTTCGGGGCCCCGTACGTGGCTAGGCTCCTAAAAAGTCCCACACATGTGGTATCCCCATACTCAGGAGAAGCAGCAGAATGTATTTTGGGGTGCAATTCCACATATGCCCATGGCCTGTGTGAGCAATATATCATTAAGTGACAACTTTGTGCAAAAAAAAAAAAAAAAATGTGTCACTTTCCCGCAACTTGTGTCAAAATATAAAACATTCCATGGACTCAACATGCCTCATCGCAAATAGCTTGGGGTGTCTACTTTGCAAAATGGGGTCATTTGGGGGGGGTTTGTGCCATCTGGGCATTTTATGGCATTCAAAACTGTGATAGGTAGTGAGGAGTAAAATCAAAAATGTACGCCCTTAGAAATCCTGAAGGCAGTGATTGGTTTTCGGGGCCCCGTACGCGGCTAGGCTCCCAAAAAGTCCCACACATGTGGTATCCCCATACTCAGGAGAAGCAGCTAAATGTAATTTGGGGTGCAATTCCACATATGCCCATGGCCTGTGTGAGCAATATATCATTATGTGACAACTTTTTGTAATTTTTTTTTTTTTTTGTCATTATTCAATCACTTGGGACAAAAAAAATGAATATTCAATGGGCTCAACATGCCTCTCAGCAATTTCCTTGGGGTGTCTACTTTCCAAAATGGGGTCATTTGTGGGGGTTTTGTACTGCCCTGCCATTTTAGCACCTCAAGAAACGACATAGGCAGTCATAAATTAAAGGCTGTGTAAATTCCAGAAAATGTACCCTAGTTTGTAGGCACTATAACTTTTGCGCAAACCAATAAATATACACTTATTGACATTTCTTTTACCAAAGACATGTGGCCGAATACATTTTGGCCTAAATGTTTGACTAAAATTGAGTTTATTGGATTTTTTTTAGAACAAAAAGTAGAAAATATCAATTTTTTTCAAAATTTTCGGTCTTTTTCCGTGTATAGCGCAAAAAATAAAAACGGCAGAGGTGATCAAATACCATCAAAAGAAAGCTCTATTTGTGGGAAGAAAAGGACGCAAATTTCGTTTGGGTACAGCATTGCATGACCGCGCAATTAGCAGTTAAAGCGACGCAGTGCCAAATTGTAAAAAGTGCTCTGGTCAGGAAGGGGTTAAATCCTTCCGGGGCTGAAGTGGTTAATGAATTTGTTGAAATAGTTTAGACTCTCAATGAATTTCTTGCTATGTATGTCTCCATTTGGAAACAATGTTAGAGTAGAGTTAGGGACCGCACTTTGCAGAGGAGCCTTGACGTGGCAGTGCGGCTTCACATATATTTGCAAATGTATCCAACGTAAACCAAACAATGTAAACTTTTTTTTATTTTGATGACTGGCTGGTAAGTGTTCCGGTGGATTCTGTGTATTGTATTTTTCTGTGAACTGCCATGCTTAAGCACTGAATCACAATTTTGAGCATCATTGCAATACATGTTATCACATGTTACATGCTTAGTGTGTTGCAGTGCCATTCATTGTCAATGGTACCTCAACACATTGACCCAGTGCACTTCCAACACATACAGTGCCTTGAGAAAGTACACCCCTTTAAATTTTCCATGTTTTGTCATTTTACAACCAAAAACGTAAATGTATTTTATTGGGATTTTATGTGATAGACCAAAACAAAGTGGCACATAATTGTGAAGTGGAAGGAAAATGATAAATCGTTTTCAATTTTTTTTTTTTACTAATAAATATGTGAAAAGTGTAGCGTGCATTTGTATTCAGCCCCCCTGAGTCAAAACTTTGTAGAATCACCTGTCACTGCAAGTCTTTTTGGGGATGTCTCTAACAGCTTTGCACATCTAGAGAATGACATTTTTGTCCATTCTTCTTTGCAAAACGGCTCAAGTTCTGTCAGATTTGATGGAGAGTGTCTGTGAATAGCAATTTTCAAGTCTTGCCACAGATTCTCAATTGGATTTAGGTCTGGACTTTGACTGGGGCAGTCTAACACATGAATATGCTTTTATCTAAACCATTCCATTGTAGCTCTGGTTGTATGTTTAGGGTAGTTGTCCTGCTGGAAGGTGAACCTCTGCTCTAGTCTCAAATCTTTTGCAGACTCTAACAGGTTTTCTTCTAAGATTGCCCTGTATTTGGCTCCATCCATCTTCCCATCAACTCTGACCAGCTTCTCTGTCCCTACTGAAGAAAAGCATCCCAACAAGATGATGCTGCCACCACCATGTTTCACGTTTGGGATGGTGTGTTCAGGGTGATGTACAATGTTATTTTTCCGCCATACATAGCGTTTTGCTTTTAGGCCAAAAAGTTCAATTTTGGTCTCATCTGACTAGAGCACCTTCTTCCACATGTTTGCTGTGTCCTCCACAAGGCAAACGGGACTTCTTATAGCTTTCTTTTAACAATGGCTCTTCCATAAAGACCAGATTTGTGGAGTGCACGACTGTTACGTACCTTGTAGTAGAGCCTGACTTGTAGGAGGAGACCTCTCTTACAGCCCTGGCTCAGAAGCCACTGGCGTGGGGACAGTGGTCTCGTGAGCCAGTGAGGTAGGAGTGCCTGTGGAATCTGAAGTAGCTGGCACAGTGCTTGGATGATGACCCTCCAGGTATGGCTGGACTGCAGATGACAGCGGAGGCAGGTGCAGGTCATTGACCTGATGAGCTGGTAGATGCAGGATCAGCAGCAAGCTGGAGCAGGGTGAGACAAGCCGGGTCAACACAGGAGATACACAGAGCAAGGCAGCAGGCAGGAGCAAGGTCAGACAAGCCGGGTCAGAGCAGGTAATCAGGCAGAGTAATGCAGCAGGCTGAAGCAGGATCAGATAAACAGGCAGAGGTTGGCAACGGGATATCGAGCAGGAGGTATATGCAGGGTCAAGGCAAGCCGAGGTCAGGATTGGAGATAGCAGGTAAGTCAATAGAGCCTGGTCGGTACAGGTGATCAGCTGGCAGATACAGGTCACTGGACACAGGAGCTGCAGATCAAATAGCACTTCACAAGTGCAGCTGCTGTCCTTTTAAAGGCCTATTGGTGCCAGGCAGTGCTTAGCGCGCATGCGTACCTGGTGCGCATACACACGCCGCTGTCTAATCTGACCAGTTCCATCATGGCAAGTCCCTGACAACGACTAATAGTTGTCCTGTGGAGAGATTCTTCCACCTGAGCTGTGGATCTCTGCAGCTCCTCCAGAGTTACCATGGGCCTCTTGGCTGCTTCTCTAATTAATGCTCTCCTTGCCCGGCCTGTCAGCTTAGGTGGACGGCCATGTCTTGGTAGGTTTGCAGTTGTGCCATACTCTTTCCATTTTCAGATGATGGATTGAACCGTGCTCCGTGAGATGTTCAAAGCTTGGGATATTTATTTATAACTTGACCCTGCTTTAAACTTCTCCACAACTTTATCCCTGACCTGTCTGGTGTGTTCCTTGGCTTTCATAATGCTGTTTGTTCACTAAAGGTTCTCTAACAAATATCTGAGGGCTTCACAGAACAGCTGTATTTATACTGAGATTAAATGACACATGGGTGGACTCTATTTACTGTTTACTTTATTTTTGGTTGTAACATGACAAAATGTGGAAAAATTCAAGGAGTATGAATACTTTTTCAAGGCACTGTACAGTGCATCTGGAAAATATTCACAGCGCTTCACTTTTTCCACATTTTGCACACATTACAAACAATACATGTTTAAACTGAATTTTTTCTAGATGTAGAAACATCTTGAGGATGATCAGTAGAAACAAGATGCATCTAAGCTCAATTTTGAGTGTCATGACAAAGGCTGTGAATACTTATGTACATGGGGTCTTTTTTTTTTTTTTTAAATTTGCAAAGATTTCAAACAAACTTCTTTCACGTTGTCATTATGGGGTATTGTTTGTAGAATTTTGAGGAAAATAATGAATTTAATCCATTTCGGCATAAAGCTGTAACATAACAAAATGTGGAAAAAGTGAAGTGCTGTCAATACTTTCCGGATGCACTGTACTGTATGCATTGCTGTGCACCACAATGCACATCAACACACAGCCATTGTGCTGGTCAGATTTTTTTTGTCTGTTCTGAACACAACAAAATGGACAGCTGTAGCATTACATACTATTCTTGTGTGGTTTCTGTTTAGCGATCGATCTCTACAACATGACTGAGAAAAACTGTTAGCTCCTGACAAATGTAACTGCTCTCTATAGGTACACCACAGGCTTACTTTAACCCCTGACCTAAAGCCAAACCAAACTTTTCTTTTCAATCAGCTCAGTACAAACCAAAGGCATAATCCCTGATCTCTGTAAAGAGTCAATGACACAGCTCTTTAACCATGTGACTGGCTGTGTCCAATCACAGCGGGTCACATGTAAATGCGGAAGTGCCGTTAATCAGCTCTCCTCGCCTCACACTGACAGAGTGTGTGGTGAGGAGTGCCAATCAGCGGTATCCCCTCACAGAAGAGACCAGGGCAGGTAGTGCCCTGTTTATAGGAAAGCCCTAGCAGTGCCCATAAGTGATGCCTTTCAGTGCCTGCTTATCAATGATGCCCATCAGTGCCTCTCTTCAGTGCTGCCCATCAATGCCCATCAGTGCTGCCTATCCATGGCGCCTATCAGTGTCCAACATTGATGCCTATCAGTGCCCACCAGTGCCACATATCAGTGCTCATCAGTACCGCCTATCAGTGCGGCATATTCGTGCTTCCTCATCAGTGCTGCCTCATCAGTGCCCATAAGTGCTGCCTCATCAGTGCCCATCAGTGCAGCCTCATCAGCGCCCATCAGTGAAGAAGAAAAATGACTTAGTTTCTTTCTTTTTTTTTTTTTTAATCAGAAAGGTTTTTATTTTGCATAAAAAAAAAACAAACAAATACAGATAGCATACAGATACTTGTACATAACATATACAAATTTCGAAATTCTCACAAAGCATGTTATGGGAACATTTATCAGCTACCTAAAATTATTGTAAGACAGTTCCGATTATATCCTATCAGGAATATCACCTATCGTGCTCTTATCTTTTAGTTATAATATGTCTAACATGTAATATAATTCGCAAGGAGTATGACTCCAAATAAGGTACAAATTTAATCAAATACAAGCTATAATAATGTTACCCTTGTATGCTGAAAGCTCTAATGATCTCTGATCATCTTAGAGTGTAAAAATAGCAAACCCGTTGTTCATTTAACAGTAATATCAAAATCAACTCTACTGCATTATAATTCCGACAACCTTGACTTGATTCGTTATGTTTAGTTCAATATAGTATTCATCGGTAAAGTAAAGAAATAAAATAGAGGAGAAAGACAGGAGAAATAGAGAAAAGGAGAAAGAGAAAAAGAAAGATAGGAACAAAGCAGAGTAAAACCTTGCCATGCAGTACCTCATCATATATACTGTTATATATCCCACAGGGGCTGTCTCTTTTTATACTCCACACTTCCTTGCATGCGTATAATTTCTATACAGTAGTCAAGTCTACATCAACCCAAGAGTAACTTATCTTTAATTAATTGGTGCGGGGCCAAACCAGGAACGTCTAACCACGCCTGCCATATGGAGAGGAATTTTTGTGGAGCCTTCCTACGTTGGTAGGTTATTTTTTCTCTTATTAGGAGCCTGTTCACGCTGTCTATCCATTGCACTCTTGTGGGAACTCTCGGGGTAATCCACCACTGGGCAATTAGTTTCTTCGCTATGTATAGTAAACGAATAAGCGCTATACGTGTAGGTGGGGGTGCTAACTCTTCATCTATTCCCCCCAGTACACATACCACTGGAGTTCTCTCAAGAGGTATCATATATACTTCTGAAATCGTGTCCAGTACTTCCTTCCAATATCTGAATAGCTTGGGGCATTTCCAGATCATGTGGAGTAAATTTCCATGATCCCATTCACATTTCGGGCACAGGGGTGAGTCCCTAATTCCCCATTTATAGAGTTGAAGGGGGGTTCTGTACGCCCTATGTAGAAGGTAAAGATGTGAAAGTTTCTGTGACGTAGAAATTGATACCAGGGGGGCATTCATAAGGCATATCTCCCAAGTGTCTCCATCTATTGCTCCTATATCCTCCTCCCACCGCTGCCTGCATGGTAGTCTAGAGGGGTCTTGTATTCGTGCTATAAGTGTATTATAGCATCTAGATATCATGCCCTTTTTAACTTCATCCATAAATACATCCTGTATAATCGGATGTTCTGTTGGTTGGATCCTGACAGTTCTATTCTGGGTTTGTAAGGCATGTCGCAGTTGGAGGTATTTATAAAAATTATTATGTGGGATCCCAAACTCTGTTTGGATCTGCTGGAATGATTTGAGAGTGTTATCTTGGTATAATTGTGAGATATATTTGATGCCTGCGTCCTCCCAGCTCTTGAAGCCTTTTAGTTTTTGTATTTCTTTCAGTTGTCTATTTCGCCAGAGAGGCGTGCTGGACAGAAAGCCCGTGATGCCTATTAGTTTTTTGACATAGGCCCAAAGTGAAATCAATAATTTAACCGTAGGAGCTTCCGGGTCTAAGTGCAGGAATCCCGCCTCCAAATTTGTCAGTGCTGAATAGTTATTGTCTTCTAGTATTACAAGTTTACGAATCGGGTCTTTCGGGTCCAGCAAGCCCCATCCTCCTAGTTGTTGTAGCTGGGAAGCGAGATAATACATCCTGGGGTGAGGGACTGCAAGTCCCCCCTCCTCTTTGCCATATTGTAATGTTGATAGTTTTATCCTCGCTATTTTTTTTCTCCATATGAGCTCTCTGAATTGGGTCTCTATTCTATCGAACCATTTTTTAGATATCCATACCGGGGAATTGTTAAAAATATAAAGCAGTTGTGGTGCCCAGACCATTTTAATAAGGTTAATTCTACCAACGACAGACAGGGGTAGTTTACACCAGGCCCTGCTTTTTTCACGGAATTTAGTTAATAAGGGTGTTAGGTTCTGTTCAACATAAGTGGTTGGGTTAGGGGTCACCTGGATCCCCAGGTAGCGGAATGAGCTTACTTGTTGTATCATCTCTGCACCTAATGGTAATGGAGTGTTCAGGGGGTCAAGCGGCATCAGCACTGACTTGTCCCAGTTAATGGAGAAGCCCGATAATTCCCCAAAGTCCTTAATGAGGGACATGACTGTTTGTAATGAATCTTTTGTGTCTCCTAAGTAGAGCAGGGTATCATCTGCGTACATGGACACTACGTCTTTATTCATACCTCTTTGGAATCCCGCTATTCTAGAGTCTCCTCTAATTTTTGCTCCCAGAGGTTCCAGGGCCAAGGCAAACAGCAGGGGCGACAATGGGCACCCCTGTCTGGTGCCTCTAAATAAAGGAAAAGGTTCTGAAAGTTCCCCATTAATCCGTATCCTGGCTGTGGGCGCAGCATACAAAAGCTGTACCCATCGAATAAAGGTATCTCCCAGTCCCATGTTTTGTAGTGTTTTCCACAGATAAGGCCACTCGACACTGTCGAAGGCCTTAGCTGCGTCCAGCGAGAAAATTGCTCTATTGCCTGTGTTGTCCACTGGGAGCTGTAAGTTCAGGAATAGTCTTCTTATATTTTGGGCCGTGGATCTCGTGGGGATGAACCCGGATTGGTCCCTATGTACTATTTTATGAATTACCTTGGCCAATCTGTTTGCTAACATCCGGGCCAGCAACTTGATATCGGATGTGAGCAATGAAATGGGTCTATAAGATCCCGGGGAATTCGCATCTTTACCCGGTTTTAAAATAACAATAATGATCGCCTCATTCATTGAGCTTGGCAGTGAACCCTCCTTTAATGCCTCATTGTAAACTTTCAGTAGTGTGGGGAGCATGGAATCAGCGTAGCGTTTGTATATCTCTGAAGGGAGGCCATCTATACCTGGTGCTTTATTGTTTTTAGTTTGAGATAGGGCGATATCCAGTTCTTCTGCAGTTAAAGGGGCATTAAGCATGACCCTATCTTCTATTGGCAGACTGGGGAGTTCACAGCTACCTAAGAAGTCTGTTATTGCACTGTCAGTGGGTGTAACTTTAGAAGTATAGAGATCAGCATAGAAATCACCAAAGACCGTCAGGATATCAAGAGTAGAGCATTTCAGAGCGCCCTGTGCGTCACAGATGGCGGAGATGAGAGAGGTCGATTGTTGAGACCGCGCCATTACTGCAAGCATATGACCAGTCGTCTCCCCCTCCTCAAAATGTGATTGTTGCAAAAAAAAGCGTTTGTTCTCCGCCAGCTGCAACGCCAGTTGCCCAGACATTGTCTGTGCACTCAACCATGCCCTCTTATTGTCTCCTGTGGGGTTATTAATATAATCGTTTTCAGTCTCAGTGACTCTATTTCGTACCAATAGTTCCCAAGCCTTGGTGTCAGTTTTAATCCGTGATATTGTTTTGATAAGTTGTCCTCTCAAAAAGGCCTTCGCTGCATCCCAGACCACCCCCAGTCCAGCCGTACCAATATTATCCTGTAGAAACAGTGTAAGTGCCCTGGCTAGAGGGTCTGGTTCGGCAAACAGCGAGAGCCAAAAGGGATTGAGTTTCCACATTGGCCGTCTGTATCTATTTGGTAATGAGATGGTTACCCAAAGTGCCGAGTGGTCAGATATATGCCTGTCTGCATAGCCAGATTCCTCTATTAAATGTAGCATCTTGTCATTCCCAAGGCCCAAATCTATTCTGGATAACCCGTCATGTGAGGCTGAGTGGCAGGAGTATTTTTTATCGTTTGGGTGTCTGGATCTCCAAACATCTATTAGCCCTGTTTCTTCAAGTATTCTGGCAAAGGGGGTGCTACCTTTCACCTGAGATATGCCAGCAGTAGGTACAGGAAATTTATCTTTGAGAGGATTTAAGAAATTATTGTAGTCCCCCATTGCCAGTAAGGGTACTTCTGGGTATTGGGCCATAAAACCTGCTAGGTGCCTGATAACCTCTGAGTTATACGGTGGGGGTATATAGATGCTAGCAAGAATACATTTGAGGCCTGTAATTGAGCATAGAAGAAAGACATATCTGCCAGCCGGGTCAATGCGTTTTCTAATGCAATTGAATTGAGTATCTTTTCTGAACAATATACTTGCTCCCCTTGAGTAAGTGGAGTGGGTTGCATGAAACTGGTTAGTATACAATCGTGGACTGAGGCTGGGGGGAGGGTCCGCAGAGAAATGGGTCTCCTGTAGGCAGACTACCCCCGCATTCAGCGACTTGAGATGTCTAAGGACCGCCCCTTTTTTTACTGGATTTCCCAGTCCTCTGACATTCCAAGTCACAATGGACAATTTAGCCATCCCCATCTTGTTTCAGGAGTATTGACCAGGCCGGCATAATTCTCATCAGACCTCCCAGGTCATACCATAACATATTATCTGGAAGGGGGGATAGGCCCCCTTTCCCCAAATCATGCTTGATTTCTCCTTTCAGAGAACATGTAGGTATTTGTAGACATGAAATCATGTTGCAAGGCAAAGAGAAATACATTATTAGGGTAGTATATAGGTACAGAAGACAGTAAATTGTTGGCTTAATGCATGTTACTCTGCATGGCAAGAATCTAAAGGTCAGCAGTTCACGCAGCCACTTGGCTGCAGTGTTAACTTTTCCCACACAACAGGTGTGGGGGGGGTAAAAGCCTTGAAAACTCCTAGTTAACCAGTAGGTTAGTTCCCGTAGGGGTTTCACAGCTACGGTAGGCACGTATTGCTTCATTAATTGCAGACAAAAATGTGGAAAAAAAGGGGCAAAAGAAACAAAAAAAAACGTGGGGAGGAGGGTAAGACAAACAAACAGTTCTCCTCGACCGCCTGAACATCGAATATGAGAGTAGGAACTGTCCTCCTTAGATAACAATTGTTTTGAATCTTAAGGCCCAGGGATCTATCCCAGCAAAAATAGACCGGGTCTTGCCAGGTTTTTGCATATCTAGGACTTATCTCTTAAGCAGGGACATCTCTTTGTGGTCTGGCAGCTTTAAGGGCCCTATCCTCACGATCTAGCCATTGAGCCGCCATGTCCGGGCGTTCAAAAAAAGCGGGTTTCTCCGAGTGCGACTACCCTAAGGCGGGCAGGATATAGCATCGCATATGGCAAGTTAAGGTCTCTTAATCTTCGTTTGACATCCATAAACTTTGCTCGCTGCTTCTGGAGTTCAGCCGAAAAATCCGGAAACAGGGAGATTTTGGAGTTTTCAATAGACAGCTTACTTCCCATGGTTCTGGCTTTAGCAAGGATGGCATCTCTGTCTTTGTAGTTTAAGAGCTTAAACAGAAAAGCACGAGGGTGATTGCCAGGGGGTAGTGGACGAGATGGCACTCTATGCGCTCTCTCCACCGCAAATAGCGGAGAGAATGCTTCTTTTCCAAATGTAGTGAGGAGCCATTGTTCGATGAAGGTGACAGGGTCTTTACCCTCTATCCTTTCTGGGAATCCTAAGGCGCGGACATTGTTGCGGCGCATGCGATTTTCCAAATCATCTAAACGCGCTGCATGCTGATCTGCAAGATGGCAGTTATACTTTAAATCTCTCTGCATGGGTACTAAATCATCTTCAATTACACTGACCCTGCTCTCCACTGCAGCTGTGCGCTCTCTCAGCTTTTGCATGTCCTGTCTCACAAAGGATATCTCAGCTTTAACACCCTTCACTTCATCAGTCAGGGTTGAGATGGATCTGTTGCATATAGTCACTGCAGAGAGAATGTCTCTGAGAGTGGGTTCAGCATTATCCAGGGGCATACTTGGTGTCTGAGTGCCCTGATAGGAATGTGATACTGTACTCACTGCGGCCCAGTCAGAAGGGGATCCAGCGCCATCCTCCAGTGGAATAGTATTATCCATCTCCAGCTGGCTTCCTTCTCCTTCACTGAGGTCAGATGTGGGTGATGGTAGTTCTTTTGATGATTTATTGCCAAACAGGAGTTTCTGGGCTGCCTCCTTATATTTTTCCTTTTGAGATCGCTGTGGCAGAGCACCATCTTGGGCCTGTGCTGCGGGCTGGCCTCCACCATTCTTGTCCCGTTTTGGCATGTTTTTCAGCTGCAAATCGGTCGGATGAATGGGTCTGCTGAGGCCCAGATGGCGTGCGGTTCCGATTGGAGGTATCAGCGGGCTGGATGAGTGATCCAAAGGATGATTACCAGGATTTTCGGCGGAGCTGAGGAGAAGTGTGTCCTGCTACATGCTCTGCCTGGCCACGCCTCTTAGTTTCTTTCTTAATAAATTTTGTAAATAAGAAAAACTGTTTTCTTTCAAAATTTTCAGTCTTTTTTTTATTTTTTTTGTAAAAAATCACTAATCACTTCAATACCGGGCACTTTTGGCCCTTCCTGCCCAGGACAATTTTCAGCTTTCAGCGCTGTCGCACTTTGAATGACAATTGCGCGGTCATGCAACACTGCACCCAAACTACATTTTTATCATTTTCTTCCCACAAATAGAGCTTTCTTTTGGTGGTATTTGATCACCACTGGGGTTTCTATTTTTTGCTAAACAAATTCAAAAAGACCGACATTTAAAAAAAAAAAAGTTTTTCTTCGTTTCGGTTATAAAATTTTGTGTTCTCCTTCACTGAAGGGCACTGATGTGGCGTCACTGATCGGCACTGATAAGGAGGCACTGATATGTAGAATTGATGAGCACTGCTAGGTGGCACTGATATGCAGCACTGATGGGCACCAATAGACGGCACTGATATGCAGCACTGATGGGCACTGATAGGTGGCACTGATGGTCACTGACAGGCGGCACTGACAGGTGTCACTGATGGGCAGCACTGATGATGAGGTACTGAAAGGTCTTACTGCTGGGCAGTGATTGGCACTGTGGTGGGCACTGATTAGTACTTTCATTGGCACTGACAGCTGTTATTGATGGGGCACTAATTGGCAGCTGATGGGCACTGATTGGAAGCTGATGGGCACATATGATGGGGACTGTACTGATATTCAATGTGCTGATTATCAGCACAGACCCACCTCTGACAGGAAGAGCCGCCACTTCCTGGTTCACGCGATGATCAGCTGTGATTGGTCACAGCTGATCACATGGTATGGAGCCGTTGTCAGAGGCTCTACACCACGATTGGAGATGCAGTGTGTCAAACTGACACAAAGCACCTCCGGTCGCTGTGCTGCGTGCCCCTGCGGGCATGTGCCGGCATGTTATCCTGCTGGACATCATATGACGCTCACTTAGGATAACCTAACCACTGTCCAACTATCATTCTGCTATAGGCCGGATGGGAAGTGATTAAATACCACCAAAAGAAAGCCCTATTTGTGTGAAGAAAATGATTAAAACTTAATTTGGGTACAGTGTCATTCAGAGTACATTCAGAGTATTGGGTACAATTGTCATTCAGAGTGCGACAGCGCTGACAGCTGAAAGATGGCCTGGGCAGGAAGGAGGTGAAAGTGCCCTGTACTGAAGTGGTTAAACAGCAGCCTAACTAGAAAAGCCTGTGCCCTGACAGCATGCTCCAGGAAAGAAAGGTCCCCTGCTCTACATGGGGAAGCAGCAGTCTCTCTGCAGAGGTCCAGCTTGCTCCCTGAAGGGTCAGAGCTCTCCAATAGCAGGGAGGTTGGGCTGTATTGATTGCAGTGCTATATCTCAGACTCAGCAGGGGGCATGTTGGACCTCTGCAGAGAGATAGTGGCTTCCACATGGAAAGCAAGGGCCCCACTTTGCAGCTGCTGGCAGGCTGTGGCTGTTTTTCCAACTGCAATACACTGAATGCCTTTTTGTCATGATCAGTGTTGCCAACCGTCCGTAGATTTACGGGCAGCCCATAAAAACAGGGCACTTTCCAGGTGCCCGTAAATGTCCGTGGAAGACGAACGGTGCCAGTAAAAATGGCTGCGACGGGCTCAGATGAGAACTGCGCATGAGCAGCGCCAACTCCGGAGTCCGGAAATCCCCGAGACAATCCGATCATAAGCCCGCCCCACGCCGCTCACGCCGGCTGATGATGTCATACCGCGCAAGCCGCCTAAATGCCAGGAGCCGAGCGGGAAGACAGAGTGGCAGTGGACACAGACAGTGCATTGAGGCGGTGGCAACAGCAGCACCGCGAGAGATGGACAGCGCAGGGCGCTGCGGACCTGGCCGGGCCAACCCCCTGCATGGACACGTAAGTCCCCCTGACCGGTGCCACTGACCAGCATTGAGCACCCTGCCCTGGCTGCAGCCCCCTGGTTAGTAAGTGGCGTGCAGCAGCTGTGCATGCTTAGTTACAAGCCAACTTGTTTTGAACTGAGTCCCACCACTGGACCCTGTCCCCTGGCCGCAACATCCATCCATTGCTTGACTGGCTGCCACAGAGACAGGCACAGGCAGCAGTTTCTAGACAAAAATGGCAGTGGTGAGATTGTACAAAATAATTGTATGCAATCTCTGTCTGCTGTCTCTCTGATATCTCCTGTATCCTGTCCGCATCACCATCTCCTGTCCGCATCACCATCTCCTGTATCCTGTCCGCATCACCATCTCCTGTCCGCATCACCATCTCCTGTATCCTGTCTGCAGTCTCTGACCATCCCTTGTACCATGTCTGCAGTCTCTGACCATCTCCTGTACCATGTCTGCAGTCTCTGACATCTCCTGTACCATGTCTGCAGTCTCTCACCATCGCCTGTACCATGTCTGCAATCTCTGACCATCTCCTGTAACATGTTTGCAATCTCTGACCATCTCCTGTACCATGTCTGCAGTCTCTGACCATCTCCTGTACCATGTCTGCAGTCTCTGGCCATCGCCTGTACCATGTCTGCAATCTCTGACCATCTCCTGTACCATGTCTGCAATCTCTGACCATCTCCTGTACCATGTCTGTTGTCTCTGACCATCTCCTGTACCATGTCTGTTGTCTCTGACCATCTCCTGTACCATGTCTGCTGTCTCTGACCATCTCCTGTACCATGTCTGCTGTCTCTGACCATCTCCTGTACCATGTCTGCTGTCTCTGACCATCTCCTGTACCATGTCTGCTGTCTCTGACCATCTCCTGTACCATGTCTGCTGTCTCTGACCATCTCCTGTACCATGTCTGCTGTCTCTGACCATCTCCTGTACCATGTCTGCAGTCTCTGATCATCTCTTGTACCATGTCTGCAGTCTCTGATCATCTCTTGTACCATGTCTTCAGTCTCTGACCATCGCCTGTACCATGTCTGCAATCTCTGACCATCTCATCTTTTATCATGTCTGCAGTCTCTGAGGGGGAGCCTGGAGAGGAGTCAAGAGTGGAAGCGCCGCCAGATTGGGGATCACAAGAGAAGTCAGATGTGTGTGAACTGTGTAGCGGAGACTATCGGATAAAACCAGAGCTGCCAAGCTGGAGTTACCTGACTGAGCCCTGCATGGTGCACCTGAGAGGAGGTCAGTCTGAGGAGGGGTCACTGATGTAAGAGGGGGAGTGAAGCCAATAATGTAAGGGGGCACTGAAATAAAGGTTAACCCTTATTTCAGTAACCCCCCTTACCTTAGTGTATCCACTCTGCGGAAGGTAATCTCTGGTCATCAGAGTCCCCCCCCCCCCCCCCATTAGAGTTCCCAATGTTCCCCTCTACATCAGAGTCTGCAGGATTTCCACTTATAGTGCAAGGGAGAACTCTGCAGACCCTGATGTAAGTGGGAACTCTGATGTAAATGGGAGCGCAGAGCCCCCCCCCTTTTACATCAGAGTTCCCCCTTAGATCATGATCTGTGGCATTGTTCTTTACATCAAGGTTCGCAGTTTTCTCCCTTGCACTGTATTGGGGAACTCTGTGCTGGCTGTGTTATATTAACCTGACCTTCATGTAAATAGAGAAATTCGGTTTTTGACTTTTGTTTAACTTAAACACATTGCTAATAGCACTAGCTACATGTTTATAGTTTAAAAATTAAAAGTTGCATAGTTTAGCACCAAAAACAGCCATTTTAGGTACTTTTTTGAAGTGCCAGTAAAAAATGGGTGTCGTTTGTAATTTTTACGCATCTTGCCAGTAAATTTCACTTGGGGGGGTTGGTAACACTGGTCATGATGCACCTGGAACATACAGGATTTAGCTGATTTAAATGAAATGTTCATTTGGGTTTTAATGGAGGAGAGTGTCAGGAGAGTGAAAGGAAGGAGAGTATGCCCACCTGAAGAAGGAGGCAGTAAAAATTTAATATATTACAGTTTACCAGTCCTAAGATGTGGTGGCACATTTCTTATCTGATGATCCTGCCATAAACATACTTCCTGTCCTAGGGTGACAAAGTTCATTCGCCATACTCTATGTATGGAAAAGCATCATAGGTACCCTTTGGCAAAAAGTGTGTTAGGACTATAGGACACCCCCTCCTGATCTTCATAACATAAGGGGCAGGTGTTCTGTAGTCTATAGAGGAGAACTCAGCAGGGCCCACAATAATGCTTGAGGTTTCAGTGCAGCAGAGGCACAGAGCACGGAAACACACAGGCTTAATGGATTTCTGGCAGATATTTTTTTTTATTGGACAAAATAGGAGAAGTTCATTGTTGGGGTTTGCATATCCTTTAACCCATTAATGTATTCCATATGTCGGCAGCACTGGGGGGGTTTTACACACACTCCCTCCGCCATGTCCTTTGTATCACCTGTACAATTAAAGGGCCAGTCCATCCAAAAGTGATATTTCAGTTAAAAGTGGAGTCTGCTGGTCTTAGTCGCCCATGGCTTCTTATGTCTCCTGTAGTATCATCACCTTACAATAGTTCCTTGCTCTATTCCTGTCCACAAGGAGGTGCTCCCATTTCTCCTGTTGCATGCACCATCCGATGAATCGCTCATCTGGGAGAGTCATCCCTCCATGTAATGGTTGGAGTAAATGTGAAGATCTCAGTTCCAGACATCTCATCACAACATATGAGATAGTTAGGTAGTATAACGCTCCTCCATCTATGTGACCCACAACAGAAATAACAGGTGCAGCTCAAGGCTCCACCAGGTCCTCTTGTATGACAAACCACTAGGAGTGCTGACAAGGACAGAGCTCGTCTCAGCTCAAAACATCCAGGAGGGAAAAAAGTCCTAAAAGTTGCACATCACAGCAAAACCCGTGAGGAGGCATATGCCAGCCTCAGCCCGGGCTCCAACCAAGCCATGCCCCTCCAATGCGTTTCACTCTGCCCCCCGGAACTTAATCATGGGGAATTAAGGCTCCTCCATCTATTACTGAATGTTTTGGGTGGAGTGACCCTCCAAAAATGACCACAAATAACATTTTCCTATATAACCATAACATTGCCTCTGCTCTGGTCTTGTTCAGGAAATCAGCACCAACCGACAGTCAATATTCTCAGCATTGGTGCCAGTTGACACAATAATAATCCCCAACATTGCAGTCAGTGGGCACTTTAATAACCCCCAATGTTAGTGGATGCAATATTAACCCCTAACATTGGTGTCAGTGGACACGGTAATAACTCTCAGCATTGGTGTCATTTGTATGAACAGGGGAATAGCTAGGTGTTATTCCCTACCCGAGGAAATAGTAAACGAATTCATTTATTTTAGGATCTGCTCCTTGTGAGGTTGAAACCTATCAGTGAAGATTTTGTGATGAACCGCGCTCCCTATTTGCATTAAATTAAATGAACCTTCTTAGCAGTAATCCTGAGTGTGGAATTTTCCCTTTGCTTCATTTGCTATATGCTTAGCCTGCACCTGGTATTCATGCTCTGAGGAGAGTCTCGTGTCCATACATCCACCTGGAGTGGTGATCCCTTCCCCAATCCTGAGTGTGGCTCGGGGTGAATTTTCCATACGAAGAGAGGTAACCCCGAGCCACACTCGGAGCTGCATTGCAGTATCCAGAGAAAGTTACTTACCTTGTCCCCAGGATCATTTGTGTTAGTGGTAATAATAAGCCCCGACATTTGTGCCAGTGGAAGGAATAACAACCCCGACTTTGGTGTCAGTGAATGGAAAAAAGCCCCCTACTTTGGTGTCACTGAATGCAATATTAACACCCGACATTGATGTGGACCCAATATTAATCCCCAACATTGGTGTCAATGGAGTCAATATTAATCCCCCAACATTGTTGTCAGTGAATGCAATAATAACTCTCAGCATTGGTGTCAGTGGACAAAGTATTAACCCACAACATTGGGGTCAGTGGACGCAATATTAACCCCCAACAATGGTGTCAGTGGACGCAATTCTAACCCCCAACATTGGTGTCAGTGGACACAATGATAACTCTCAGCATTGGTGTCAGTGGACCCAATAATAACCCCCAACATTGGTGTCAGTAAACCCAATAATAACCCCCAAAACTGATGTCAGCGGACACAATAATAACCTGGAGCTGGATATCCGCAGGGGCCAGGTGACTCTCCTGGGAGATGTTAAGTATTGCATTCAGGTACCTACAGCCCTTATTCCTCTCTCCTTGTGTGCTAAGCAATAAATTCCTTTAAAAAAAAAAAAAAAAAATTAAAGTGACTGACGCTCAATGTTTCCCAATCCCTTTTAGCTTTGGACTCAGCCCTGGGGTAAATGTCAGCCCACCCAGCCACTAGGGGTCACTCAAATGCTCGTGGAAATTGGGGGGGGGGAGATGCTACAGACACAAGACCTTAAATCTGGCACACACAATGAGATTATCGGACGAATGATCATCTGTTTTTTTTTTCCTGTTAGTCTTCATATCGAAAATGAAGAGGTTACTAACATTTAAAAATTCTCGAACGACAGAATAAAAAAAAATCTAAAGTGATGTAATATATTGTATTGTGTTTGTATTGTGTTTTCAGACAAAAGTTGTACTGCTTAAATGAAAATCGTATGACCTGGTATCGTACGAGAAAAAATGTTGTGTTTGTCCCTTCGGATAATTTCGGACGAAAGCTGTGTACTAACGATCAGATAATCGTAGGATCGATTCGAAAGCGGTATTTTTTGTACGATTTTCTGATTGTGTGTACGGTCCTTTAGTCAGCTGGTAAAATCTGATCTGTTCACCAAGTTATCTTCACTACTGTAGAGGAATTCAAGTGATATAGACACGGCAGACACAAGATAGTGTTCCGAAGGTTATCAACAAGTGATCCACAAAGAAGGTCCCACAAGAATGTATTTAGTGGAAAGTGAAGACGTCCAGTCCGATGAAGTGGAATATTATAGTACAGGCTATATAAACTCCATATATGTAACATGGATCATTCCAAACAGCAAAGGCCCCAAGAAGTGGACCATGTATTCCACAGTCACTGTACAAGTCCGCTCAAGAGTACATACATGTGATACTTGTCACTAAAAAAGGTCCTCCAGGGGCAGTCCAGCATGTCATCCACAAATAAAAATAAAATGTGAATATTTCTTGGTGTGTGAGTGTGCTTATGTCAATAGTACATTGTATATCCCTGTATGTTGTGATTGTTAAGGTGCCCCTCTAATAGTTTTTTTGAAACTATCAATGTTCCCTGCTGATACCACTGCTTATGGAAGAGAATTCCACATCCTTATGGTTCTAACAGTAAAGAACCCTCTACTCAGTTTAAGGTTCTCTTCCAATTTCAGTGAGTGGCCGCGTGTCTTTTTAAACTCCTTTTCACGGAAAAATTGGATTTTTGTAAAAGCTTACCTGTAAAATCATTTTAGGCACATGCAGATATGCATCTTTGATGTCGATTGACGCTAGCAGTTCTCCCCCCGTAGGGTGGAAACTACTGACCGGACTGACTCCATGCGAAAGGAGCAGATATTTAGGAATTGATTTAGACCCTTGAGATCTAGGATGGGTCTGACAACCCCATTTTGCTTTGACACCGTGAAGAGATTTGAATAAAACCCCAATCCGTGCTCCTCTGTGGGAATCTTTACGATCACCCCTTGAGACAACAACCGGTCTAGCGCCAGAAACAGAGACCTTCTCTTTACTGGATCTTTGGGAACACTTGACTTCAGAAAATGAGGCGATGGAAACTCTCGCAACTCTAGTTTGTAACCTAGAGATATAGTATAGATGACCCATCTGTCCTCTTGCCAAGTTCCTGAGAACTGCAGAATTCCCCCCCCCTTGATCGAGCGTGGGCGCCCCTTCATAAGGAGGCCTTGGGACTCTTTAGTAGGTTTCCGCCCCCAGGACTTCTTGTGTCCCTTGGCTTGACCTTGAGCACTTTCCCTCTTGACCTTGACGGCGGAGGCCGTCGCGACTGCCTAGAGGCTGATGCCCCTGGCGCTGGAGAGGAAGCCCGTTTAAAAGAAGGACGCCTACTCCTTCTGTTAACTGGTAAAAGAATACCCTTTTCACTTGAAATCTTTTGGATGTATTTGACCAGATCATCCCCGAACAACCGAAACCAGCCAAGAGCTTCTTGCATGGCGCCTCGGCTGACCAATTTTTCAACCACAGGATTCTACGCATATGCACCAACAGGAGCGTAAGGCGCGAGGCCCTGATGACTAGAATCCTTAATAGCGTCAACTGCAAAATATAATGCCCTTGGAAGCTCGGCTAAGTCTCGAGCTTGCTGAGCAGGAACAACCCTGAGTACCTGCTTCACTTGATCTTTTAGGAATTGACAAATGCCTATCGCTGCTACTGCAGGCTGAGCTACAGCACCTGCCATAGAAAAAGAGGTTTTCAATAAAGATTCCAGCCTCTTATCCGTTGGATCCCTGAACATTTGAACATTGTCCACCAGACAAGTTAGACTTTTATTCACACAGGAGATAGCAGCGTCAACTGCTGGCACACTCCACTTCTTGGTGAATCTCTCTTCCATGGGATAAAGTGCAGAGAACTTTTTAGGAGGAAGAAAATGCTTATCTGGATGATTCCAATCCTCATACATAAGCTGTTCCAACAAAGGATGGACAGGAAAGGCATGCAGGGGCTTTAAAGAACCCAAGGAAGAAACAGGCCTTCCAGCCGGCTCTGTTAAGGGCAACTTAAATGCTGAACGAACCATTTCTGTAAGAGATTGCACTAGCAATTTTTCAGATTGTGAGGCTGAAAAGGGTTCCTCTACAGTTGATTCATCAGAAGAGGAATCATCAGTCTGTCCCTTTTCTTTATGCCCTGGGGGTGACTCTTCCTCCATTGGCAACTGCTGCTCTGTAGCCTGAGGACCCGGGGCGGGGGAGGGAGACCTACCGCGCTTCCTTCCACCTTGGGAAGAAAATGCGATTAAAGTCGCTAACCACTCTTCCAAACCTATGAGAGCTGAAGAAAGAACTTCCTCAGTAATATAGGAAGAGGCTGGGAGTTGGAGGCAGCTGCAGCACCTGACAGTCCCGCTGACTCACCCTGTTCAGCCCCATCTGGTTTTTCCGGAGAAGATGGCACTGAGGAGGCATGACCAGGATCCCCAGAGCCTGATGGTGATGCCTTTGGAGCCTTTCTTGAAGAATTTGCCCCCGTTTTAGCAGCCTTTGTCCCTGAATCCCTGGAAGGCATAGTCCTAAGCACAAAAGCAGAGGTACTATAAAAGAACGCATCCACTGCTGAAACTATAATCTAGCAAAGTAATGCTGCTATCCACTGTTCAGCCTAATGCAAGTAAATGTGTCACTGGGAGTGCCGGTATCAACCACTCACGTGCCCCCAGCGCTCCTGTGTCCCTTCGTCAGCTCATACCTCTTTTGAGGTAATGTTTTTATGGGGTGAACAGTCCTGCGCCTGCGGCGTGTGGAAGCTGAGCCACACACACGCTGCCGCACTAAGCCACGCCCCTCCTCCCCTCCCTGGAATGCCCCCTGACCTGCAAATCTCTGTTTGCTGCGTGCGCGAGCGCCACTCGGGACCTGGCGTGGAGAGAGGAGGGAGGGAGAAACTCTCCAGGACCCCCGAGGGGGGAGGAAAAAGAGCACCCACAGCCGCCTTAAGACCGGGACCTTACCGACTGCCGGGGGGGGGAGACCGCATCCACAGCCTGCTGTTTTACTAACAATCCCCCCTCAGCATCACCCAAATGGCTGGACTGCACCCAGGAGGAAGCCTGCACACAAGCCTGCTGAACTTCAGCGACACACTGAAGGACATGGACCAGGTATGTTGCTTTCACACGCTCTAGTGGCGAAAATTAGGCATTAGACACTACTTAAAGAAGAAATCCATAAGTAAACTTAAAGTTCCTTAAGAATCTTCACTTACCTCTCCCGCTGCAGGATTCTGCTGATAAAAACAAGTCAGACCCAATCTTCACCCTTCACAGCGGGCCATGTCAGCGACCGGGTTCTTAATAGGGTTTCCACTCCCCTATACCTGTATCGCACCCTGCAAGAACAATCTTTGGTATCTGGTGCATAACCAAAGCACTAGTTTCCAGGGTCCAGCCCTCCTAAGAGAAACATTACAGGCAAAACCTTGTTCTTCTTTTCCGAGGCCCAGGTACCATCTACTTTGGCCTCAATGGCACTTTGGATTGATCCAGTTGCATAGTTCGCTTGAACCCAGAGGATCCTCCAGCGGAGCTCTTCAAACACTTCTTTAACTGTGACCAACACCTTAGACACTGGCGAAAAAACTGAGGTACTCCCGGTATGGGAGGGTTTTATAGGGGAGGGGACTTCCTGTCTTGGGTGTGCCAGTGTCCATCACCTGAAGGTGGCCTATATACTCACATAGTTATTACTATGCAGCTCTGCGTCCCGTGATGTACGAAAAAGAAACTAACACTGCACATCACCCTGAACACACCATCCCCACCGTGAAACATGGTGGTGGCAGCATCATGTTTTGAGGATGCTTTTCTTCAGCAGGGACAGGGAAGCTGGTCAGAGTTGATGGGAAGATGGCTGGAGCCACATACAGGGCAATCTTAGAAGAAAACCTGTTAGAGTCTGCAAAAGACTTGAGACTGGGGTGGAGGTTCACCTTCCAGCAGGAACATGACCCTAAACATACAGCCAGAGCTACAATGGAATGGTTTAGATCAAAGAATATTCATGTGTTAGAATGGCCCAGTCAAAGTCCAGACCTACAGTAAATCCAATTGAGAATCTGTGAAAAGACTTGAAAATTGCTGTTCAAAGACGCTCTCCATCCAATCTGACAGTACTTGAGCTATTTTGCAAAGAAGAATGGGCAAAAATGTCACTCTCTAGATGTGCAAAGTTGGTAGAGACATCCCCAAAAAGACTTGCAGCTGTAATTGCAGAGAAAGGTGGTTCTACAAAGTATTGACTCATGGGGTCTGAATACAAATGTACACCACACTTTTCACATATTTGTTTGTAAAAAATGTTGAAAACCATTTATCATTTTCCTCCCACTTCACAATTATGTGCCACTTTGTGTTGGTCTATCACATAAAATCCCAATAAAATACATTTATGTTTTTGGTTGTAACATGAAAAAATGTGGAATATTTCAAGGGATATGAATACTTTTTCAAGTCACTGTACTTTAGTGAGTAAGATCTTTTTACATGTAGTGGTGTATTTTGGTTTTGTGCTGCCCTAGGCAAAACTAAAATCAGGTGCCCCCCACCCTTTCCATCTTTAGTGGCTATTCGGGGTCTCTGGTTACCATGCAGGGTCTCTGATGACTATAAGGGGTCTCTGGTGGATGTGAAGGGTCTCTAGTGGGCTATGCAGGGTCTCTGGTAGACTGTGGGGTAGTAACAACCCCCGTTACTCTGCTACAATGTACCCCCAAACCCCCCCTGCTAGTCTGCCTTAGTGCACCCCCCCCCCCCCCCCGCTCGCCTACCACAGTGCCCCACGCCCCCTCCCCCAGCTAGAAGGAGAGATAGGAATAGGAAGGAGAGAGAGATGGGAGACATGGAAAATGAGAGAAATGGAAGGGAAAGAGGTAGGGGGAGAGAGATTAGACCATAGTATTAACAAATCTATTATATAATTACTGAAAATCAAATATGGTTTACAGATCAGGACATATAAAGCTATGAATTTGTGACTTTCACCAAGCATTCATTGGGGTAAGTCAATCATTGTCAGAGTTATTTTTGCATTTTTTGCACATGTTTAAAAAAATATTTTAGGCCTGAAGATTAGTAAAGAAAAAAAAAAAAAAAAACTTTATATATTTTCTGAAAGCAGAGACCTTGGAGATAAAAATGGTCTAAGTTAAAACATTTTATGTACAACGACATTTGCGCAACTATTTATCAAGGGTAAAATTTTAAAAAATAAATGTTAAAAGTTAATTTTTACGGTAGACATACGCAATATATTACCCAACTTCTGGTAAAATATAAAAGATGAGGTTGCACGAAGCAAATAGATGCCCAACATGTCAAGCTTTAAATTCACTTGCTCCCATAAACAAACCAAAGAACAAACTCCCATAAACAAACCGACAATGAACTTTGGCACCCTATATTTTCCATAGGCGACGCTGTGGTTTGTGCACAACTTATAACGTCAACAAACTATGGTATATGTATAATATATACTAGTAATGGCGGTGATCAGCCACTTATAGTGGGACTGTGATAGTGAGGCGGATAATCTGACACTAACTGACACTGGAGGATAGAAGGAGAGAATCCCTGGTGCCACACATCCAGGGGGTTGTGTGATGAGCAGAGAGACTACCTTAGCCTGGGCTACCACCAGGCAACGCCCCCAACATGTTTCGCTCTGCCCCCTGAAGCTTAGTTATAACTGACACTGAGTGGGAACTGACTAACTGATACCACCAGTGACCATAATACAGTGATCAGTGATATTACTGTACGCTATCACTGTACTAATGACACTGGCTGGGAAGCGGTTAACATTTTGGGGTAATCAAGGGGTTAAGTGAGTGCCTAGCAAGTGTTAATTTGTGTAATGTGTGCTGATTTTTACTAAAAATCTCTTTCTTCCTTCTCCCTTTTTATCGGTAAGCAATTTTCTTTTGTTCTTAAAGTATATGTGAACCTTGTAAAGCAACCCATTTAGTTAAAAATAGAAATTTAAGGCAACCATAGCTATAAATAATGTTTTCCTTTTTGTTATAAAAGATTACATGACCTCTGTTCACAGTTGCAGAAGAGGCTTAGAATGGTGGGGGTGAAAAAACAGCAGTACACTGATCTTTCCAGAGAATATCCGTGTGTGTGTGTAGGGGGGGGTCAGCACAAGTCTGATGATTGGAGGACAGGCAGGCCGTTCTTCCAGTACAGCCAGAAAACTGACCACACCGGGATGGATGGGTGCTCTAATGCATAGCGTGTTCAGTTTGAGATAGGAAAGCAGACAGACTGGCAGGAACGCCAGGGATTTCACACAAAGGAAGCAATATGAAGAGAACAGGATACTTTTTAACACAAGTACAAGATACAACATACACATCTCAAGAATACGAAATGTTGGAGTAAGATTCTTTAGGACACTGTAGTTTGCAATTAATTTATCACAAGAGGTCTAGCTTGCCACCAAAATGGGCAGTGTGTCTAGGCTCCTCTAAGGCAAGCAGTGCACAGTGGATGCATTACCAGTGGCTTCCTTAAGGTATCTCTGTCCTATCAGTTTCAGATACTCCTCTATGGCTTTAGTTGCCATATGGAGAATAAGGTGTTCTCTATCAAGGAATCAATTAACCTCTGTCATAGCCATATCCGAGAGGAAGTCCTGAGAAGAAAGAGAGATAGGAGTAACAGAAAGTGCCTAAAGTAACAGTTCTGCTGAGTACAATGGTTAGTTTATGTGTCCCTGTAAAAGCCCTTGGATAACAGGCTCAGACCATACATTGGTCAGTCATAACATTATGAACACTGACAGGTAGAGTAAATAACATCAATTAACTTGTTACAATGGCATCTGAAAGTGGGTTGGATATATTAGGCAGTAGGTGAACATGTTTTCCCTGTAGTTGATGTGCTTAAAGCAGCAAAAATGGGCAAGCATAAGGATTTGAGCGACTTTCACAAGGGCCAAATTGTAATGGCTAAATGACTGGGTCAGAGCATCTCCAAAACTGCAGCTCTTGTGGGATGTTCCCAGACTTCAATGATCAGGAGTCAGGACCTACCAAAAGTGGTCCAAGGAAAGAAAGCTGGCAAACTGGTAACAGGGTCATGGGCAGCCAAGGTTTATTGATGCTCGTGGGGAGTGAAGGCTGAACTGTGCTGTCTGATCGAATAGAAAAGCTACTCTAGCTCTTCTATCGCTGAAAAAAGTTAATGCCGATTCCAATAAAAATGTGTCAGAACACACAGTGCATCGCAGTATGAGGCGTATGGGACATATGGGGCAGCATATCCACAGACTGGTCAGGGTCCCACCACTGGCTCCTATCAAGAAAATACAGGCCAATCAAGTTCCTCCACCCCAAACTCACTCATCCATGTGTTATGGACCTTGCTTTGTGCACTGGTCCAAATCATTTAGTCATTTGGTGGATGGAGGATTATGGTGTGGGGTTGCTTTTCAGGGGTTGGGCTTGGCCCCTTGGTTCCAATGAAGGGAACTCTTAAGGCATCAGCATACCGAGACATCTTGGACAATTTAATGATCTCAACTTTGTGGGAACAGTTTGGGGATGGCCCCTTCCTATTCCAACATGACTGCGCACTAGTGCACAAAGCAAGGTCCATAAAGACATGGATGAGCGAGTGTGGGGTGGAGGAACTTGACTGGTGTTCTATCGGGTTGAGTCCTGACCTCATCCCGATAGAACACCTTTGGGATGAGTAAGAGCGGAGACTACAAGCCAGGCCTCCTCATCCACATTAGTGCCCGATCTCAAAAAAATGTGCTTCTGGAAGAATGGTCAAACATTTCCATAGACACACTCCTAAACCTGGTGAGCAGCTTTTCCAGAAGAATTGAAGCTAATATAGCTGCAAAGGGTGGGCCAACTCAATATTGAACCCTACGGATTAAGACTGGGATGCCTGTAAAGGCAGGTGTTTCAATACTTTTGGTAATATAGTGTATATTCAGCCACACAGTTTGCACAACCTCCACTTTCCTGTTACAGTAGCTGTGCAGGGAGTCTAAAAATGAGTGAGCAGTTCAGGAGCCACCAGAGTTAGACTCATTGCACATAGTAATGCAACAGGACTGGTCAGATACATCCATACCCCTTCTCTACAGTACAAGTCTGTGTGAGGACACCTCTACTAAGGAGTGCACAGGGCACTGCAGGTTGAGACCTAAATGCTGCATTTTTACAGAGAAAAAAAGCTTTTTAGAACATTTCCTAGCAGACATCAGTCACAAATTATAACAAGCTGGTGTACAGGGCTATAAAGAGAGGTAAAAAAAGTGCAAGGATTCAATTAGGCTTTATATAGAATTTGGTCTAAAGTTAAAGTGGAGTTCCACCCAAAAGTGGAACTTCCACTCATCAGATTCCACCCCCCCTCCGGTGACACAGTTGGCACCTTTCAGGGGGGAGGGGGGTACAGATACCTGTATATTACAGGTATCTGTACCCACTTCCGGCATAGATAGCCGCAGAATCTGCGGTTATTTACGCCACTTCCTGCTCCCTCCCCGCTGCCTGCTGGGAAACACACAGGTCCCAGAGGCAGCAGGGACCATCCGTATTGCGCTGCGCGACTCGCGCATGCGCAGTAGGGAACCGGGAAGTGAAGCCGCACGGCTTCACTTCCTGATTTCCTTACCGAAGATGGAGGCGGCAGCACCCGAGGACGGAGAGACGGTTCGGCCTCGGGTGCCGACATCGCGGGCACCCTGGACAGGTAAGTGTCCATGTTTTAAAAGTCAGCAGCTGCAGTATTTGTAGCTGCTGACTTTTAAAAAAAAATTTTTTGGCGGCGCTCCGCTTTAAGGTCACTGTATACCACCTGGCCTGGTAAAGTACAGGTATGTTCAGGCACTATAAGGTCTTTGCATTATACCAGTAATGTTAATGTTTACATACAGTATTGGTGAACGTGGCAGATGCAATTTAGGAAAAATCTGTTGAGATAAAATTTAAGAGCTGCCTCTGCTCTCAACTCCACAACTTTTTGTAAAGGTACAAGTTCTAGCACTGTAAACTTCACCATTTCCTAAATCACTTACTCAAAACAAGTGCAGCAAAAAAAGCCAGACCTTCCAATATGTTTACCTGTTCCAAATCAGTGGCTCATTATATAGTGGAGAATGAACGAGGATGAAGAATACAGAAACTCTATCCACTCAACAAGTGCAGAAACCTAATCATAAAACATTGGTCTTGGTTGCATACATTTCAAAAAGAACATGGATCTACACGCATCTATTGAGGAAGAAAAATGAAAACAAATTTGGTAAATGAATACCATATATTAAATAAATGTAGCGCTAAATCAACATGTATAAGTGATTACTGTGCACGTGCATATAATGTCCCAAAAAAATGCCGTGTTGCTGTAAACACAAAAGTCCACAATCAAGGTAAGTGATCCATGTGGCAATACATTCAACTTCTCAACGATGTACTCAGAAGTCTTCAAGGTAAGTGAAAAGATGGAATACGCTTACCGGCTGGGTTGGATTCTATTGCCATAAGCATAGAATCGATAAAGCTTTGTGCCTCCAAGGGCAAAAACATGAGGTGATGGAGGCAAGGGTAGAGCCTCTATGGTGGAGGCAGGGGTAGAGCCTCTATCCGTTATGGATGTCCCTTCTGGTCCACTAGAACGGACAATAGGCTCCAGGTGATACAAGAATTTCTGAGGGATTCAGGTAAATGGTTAAGTATATGGTAAATGGTTAAGTATAGTTCTCGAAATGTGCTATCGGTCTGGGCTAACTATAAAGTTGTGATAAGATAGTATATGGTCCTGTTTGAGTCGCTGGTTTTGTATCTGGCTATTCCCCACTATTCTTTTGTGAATGGAGACTGTTGGGAATCTGCTTGCATACCTAGTGGGCCTGCTTGGTGGCTCAGTCCCTTTGGTCTGCTTTTTTTCCCACTTAACCAGGTCTATGGGCTAAGACATCCCTCTGACTCCTGAAATCATTCTTTTATATGTGAAACCTCCTTGATTATTCAAAGTTCAGTTTAAACCCTGAACTCATGTTCTTACAGCAGCAAAACACACACTAAAGCCTGGAAATCTCCCATTTTCTCAGTAACTAAGGTTAAGTCGAGAGTAACACAGATCACGTTTCACGAGAAAATAGAGGCTAGAATTTCTGATGCAACAGAGAAGTACATGGCTATTTTTTGGCCGTGGTTTACATACTCATCTCTAATGGATCAGATCCTAGTGTATTTGGTCCCTACAACAGGAATTGACCTTGACCCTGTCTACCTACCTTCTCTACCTCATGCCTCATCTTCTTGTTTTGTATAACACACATACACCCTGCCATTCTAAACCCTTTCCCTGCCTCTATTCCCCTTCTTACTTACCGTATATACTCGAGTATAAGTCGACCTGAATATAAGCCGAGGCACCTAATTTTACCACAAAAAACTGGGAAAACTTATTGACTCGAGTATAAGCCTAGGGTGAGAAATGTGCAGCTACTGTAAGTGGAAAAGAGGGCAACAATGCCCATTTACAGCCTCACTGTGCTCATTTGCATGCCTCACTGTGCCCATTTGCAGCCATAGGTCCCCCGAACTTCAAACTCGGTAGTTAAGGGTTCCTAGATGCCCCGTAGCTGCAGCCAAAATTTGAGGTCTCTGGACCCAAAGGGTCCTGAAATGACATTGCTGCGGATGGACACAGTTGACCGAATTTGGGGCCCCGTATCTCGGGGCCACTTGGTACTAGGAACCCCAAATTTGGTGTGCAAATGCAGTGGAAATAGCACTACAACATATCTAAAGCTAGTACCAAGTGGCCCCAAGATACGGGGCCCCAAAGTCGGTTCGGAAAATGTCAAGCACTTTTCTGCAGTAGAGAATGACATTTTCCAAACCGACTTTGGGGCCCCGTATCTCGGGGCCACTTGGTGCTAGGAACCCCAACTTTTGGGGTTCCTAGCACCAAGTGGCCCCGAGATACGGGGCCCCAAATTCGGTTCGGTAATTTTCTGCTGCAGAAAAGTGCTTGACTCGAATATAAGCCAAGGGGGCACTTTCAGCACAAAAAAAATGTGCTGAAAAACTCGGCTTATACTCGAGTATATACGGTACTCACTTTTCCTACTCTGCCCTTATCAGGGTTACATGTTGTATAATTAATATGTTTACAGTGTTCTTTTATCAAATACCATGTTTGGCACATCTTTTGTAATGGCAGGTGTATACAGTATATGCTTTTGCCTTCAACAAAATGTACGTTGTTTCTTGCCGTGCCACATTTAGGTACCTCTGTAAGGTCTTATTCTACTCAAACACATTTCCAAGGGTATCCAAAGTAGACTTTAATTTTCAGTCTACTGTACATATTGGAAAATTGAAGTTTAGCTAGGTTCTCTGTGACAGATAATTGGACTGGTTTCTGGAGAATTTTTTTTATTGTTAATTTGCCCATCCATGTGCTTCTTTGTGCTAGGTTAATCGTATTTAAGCAAATTATTTTCTGATTTTGTAAAGTGATCTCATGTGAGGGATTGTCTCAATTGTATCTTTGTCTACTTTGAGTCATTCTGAAGAAAAGTTAAGGTATTCTCTGCCAACACCCTAACTTGACATCAAGAATACAGAAGTGGTTTACATTGATCTAAGTTGAAATTAGCCATTGAAGTTAGCCAATTTATGTGCTCATCATCTTGGCCAATAACATCTAGTTTTTCCACATTGTCAAGATCATTTGCAGGTCTTTCACCCAGAACTTCTGGGCCATCCTTGGGCTTTTTAAGAACTTTAACCCCCCCACACCCACAACATTTGTGAGCAAGTGGGCTATTTATTACGGAAGGGATATACAGTACTATGTTTCTTCTGCAATACAACTTAAATTACCTGCCTGCTCCAAAACTAGTTTTGAATGTATACTGAGCTGGGCATGGGCAGCACAGTGTACATTCTCAGCATGCTTACAGTGTGGAAAATAATGATTTGATCCCCTGCAGATTTTGTAAGTTTGCTCACTTACAAAGAAATGAAGGGTCTATCATTTTTATCATAGGTGCATTTTAAATGAAAAAGACAGAATATCAACAAAAAATTCAGAAAAAACATGATACAAATGTTATAAATTGAGTTGCAGTTCAGCGAGCAAAATAAGTATTTGATCCCCAAGCAAAACATGACTTCGTACTTGGTGGAGAATGTTGGGCCGAGATATAATGCACTGGAAGCTTCTTGTTTCGGCAATTAGCTTTACTTTTGTGGAGGATTAGCAGAACATATCTTTACAGCAAGAAAAAAAATTATGTGGTCTGTGGCACTATCAGTAATTGGCCTCCATCCCAAATTTGGACAAAAAGTAAGAGAATTTTGGTCAGGGTGACTTTGAATGAGGCCAATCACTATATATAGAGTAAGCACATAGGATATAAAGCACAGTATAACTAGTATGAGTTTGTTAAATAATATCTGACAAAAAGGGGGGTTTGGGGACTTTAAATGAGAGATGTATACCAAAAAGCAGTCATTGCAAAGAACATTTTACTGTACCTTATGAGATCATATACAGCATACTCAATGACAAAAGGTGCATACATAAGATCGCATAATCATAAGGCATGCTAAAATCCACATATACATATTGACGCCATGGTACTTTGACATATCATAGGGTGAAGACAAGTCCTACACAACATAGGCCACCGGAAGGGCTAGATGGTATTTAAAAGTTTGAGTGTAACAATGTAAAAAAAACATACAATCATCTGTATGGACATCATGCATCTATGTAGGACCAACGCATTTCGTTGGGGTATACCAACTCTTCAGGGGCGAATGCATGATGGTGATGTCAACTGCATAGATATGAACAGAGCTGCTTGAGATATCTGGCATGAGAGCTGAGGTAGACAATGTGCAAGTATAGGTGACAGTGAGCTAACACTGGGAACCAAGATCACAGTTGCCAGGAAGCCTGCCAAACTTTTCCCCCAACAAACAGACCACTGTTGGCACTGTGGCGGGTACCATCTTGCACATTTTCTGGGAATGTCCCAATCTCCAATCTTTCTGGCAACATGTCCTTCAACTTATACACACATCTACAGACATCTCCCTACACAATGACTCAGCTGCAGTCCTACTCAATCACACCCCTTTAGCAAGGAAACACAAGTCCCTCCTCAAACACCTTCTTAATGGGGCACAGGCTTGCATCCCGTGTATGTGGAAACAACAGTCTGAACCAACAGTGGCCCAATGGCTCTCAAGAGTGAATGACATTGAACAAATGGAAGACACGACTTCTGCTCTTTGGGATACATCTGAGGAACGTAAGACCAGACGGTTCTACTGGGATCTCTTTTGCTTCTCTGTTGAATTCCTTCAATACTCATAACCTGTGCCCATCACCTGTGACTGATACAGCCAGTGGCATCAGGAGGTGGGCTAACACGGGCTATAGCCTTTAGTGGGCCCCCAAAAAGCCCCAGGTCTCGTATTGCTCATTGAGCATTATTAGCCCAGAGTCCCAAGGCCTGGGGTTGGCTGGGAACTCAGGGCTATAGCAGGGGTGGGCTGGGCCAGGGAACAGAGATGCAATTGCCTTCTGGGGCCACTCCGATGACCTATAGAAAGGCCGCTGTGCCGCCAGCTC
This sequence comes from Aquarana catesbeiana, assembly GCF_042186555.1. Lineage (NCBI taxonomy): Eukaryota > Metazoa > Chordata > Amphibia > Anura > Ranidae > Aquarana > Aquarana catesbeiana. Next base: position 633,219,147 of record NC_133326.1, read on the forward strand.
AGACCTGCACATGCGCAGTTCTGGAGCTAGCATGGCCAGATTAATGTGGGGGCAGGAACATTCCTCCATCCAGTGCTGCGAGTCAGCAAAGTGGTGTGTACCTGTCACAGGGCTGAGAGTGTGCATTCCTGTCTTACAGAGTCCAGCCAGGACAGCCTCCTCCATACGAGTGGGAGAGGGTGGATCAGCTCTGCCTCCTCCCACCCCTCTCTCCCTGTGCCCGTCCACACTCCGGGCAGCCTGTGTTCTGCATCTGTGAAGAGGATGTGTTAGAGGAAAGTTAACTGACAAGACGGCAGCCACATCCTGAACATGAAGCTGCTGACTAAGGTATTAGCTGGCCTCACATAACGAAAGGAATATAATATACAAAAGTACCATCATCCGAATTTAGTTGAGACTGAAAAATCGGGAGCAGGGACCCCAAATCCGAGCTCTTCAGGGGGGAGGTGCAAGCGGACTATCTGGGTACAAGTAACAAGGGGTGAGCAACAGAAATAATAAACAAGTATATCAAAAACTATTTTATTTATACAAAAAGTCAAAGCAATATATAATACAGACTGTATATAAAAAAATTTGCACAGATGACATGGAATTTAAATTTTGACTAGTTTCGCGGGGAACCCGCTTCATCAGGAAATGTATCCATGCTGAAGTGCAAACACAACTCAGGCTCAACCTGGCACAGTCTCCCGCGGCGACTGGGGAAGACACAATGAGGCCGCAAGAAGACGAACCTCTGTGCCAGGTAATATAAATAAGAGGGTCCGGATATAGAGTTATATAAGTTGACCAGCAAATGGATAGCAATCTAAAAAAACCCTTAGATGTAAACTGGGGTACAGGCAATATGCCTGTTAGATATCCAGTGTTTGACAGACCGGGTCAGGATTGTCAATGGAGCTGGTCAGAGAACCGTCCTGATCCCACGCTGGCCTTTATTATTTCTGTTGCTCACCCCTTGTTACTTGTACCGAGATAGTCCACTCGGATTTGGGGTCCCTGCTCCAGATTTTTCAGTCTCAAGCTGCTGACTAAGCCGGTGAGCCTCCTGGGATCTTCCAATCGAGTTAGTGAGCTGTGACCAGACTCTCCCCCCTCCTCCCTCTCTTTCTGCTCTCTCTCTCTCTCTCCCAAATCCCTCTCCCTCTCTTTCCTTATCTGCAGCTAAATACATTTCTTTCAGCAGCCTGTGATGGTACCTGGTCCTAGCATGTAGTGGGCTCACACTGCCGTGCTGCAGTTTGGCTGCAGTGCTGGTGTCCTCGCAGTCTTCCTGCATGTTACCCTGGTCCCATAGACTTCTTTGAGATTGCACATTTTTGCCGCATGTTCTAAAAGTGGCCATAAAGTCCTGAATGCTGCATCTTTGGTGTGCTTTCAGAAAATGCAGGAAAAACGCACAAACAAAAAAAAAAAAGTCTATGGGACTGCTGCTAAGGAAAACTGCCAGTACACCAGTACTGTGGGCAAACTGCAGCACACCAGTGTGAGCCCAAAGGATTGTACGCACCTACAACAGGCACTCCACTGAAAAGTGATCCATGCTCAGTTCACTTTTCAGAGGCATTTGATAGGCAGAATGGAAGTGATATCACATTTCCTCCCTGCCTCTTTTAAACTCCTAAATGCTGATCCCTGCAGGGGATTATCAAATTTATCTTCAAGCTGAAGAACCTGGTCTTTTCTCCACCTAGCAACACCCCTGGATATAGCCCAGTTGTGACGGTTCCTGCTCCCTGGGGGTGAGCCCCCTTTCCCCCTTCCAGTTCCCTTACCCTGACCCCCCCCCCACTCCCACCTTTTTATTTTTCTCTTTCTTTCTTCTCTCCTCCTTCCCACCTCTTTCTTTCCTTTTCCTCACTTTTTTATTCCCTCTTTCATATTTCAATACCTGCCTATAGTGACCTCCTCTACTTTGTGGGGTGATATCTGAATGATGCCTGCAGCTAGATGCATCATTCAGATATCATTCTTTTCAGCCACCGATTCTGTGCACGATAAGAATGATCATAGCAGCAGTTCCACCCCTTGATCGTTCTTATAGGCGACAGGAGGGGACGCCCCCCCTCCCACCGCCATCCGGTGCTTCTCCGGGCTCTCCCGTGCCATCGGGGGCCCAGAGAATGAATCGGCCGGCGCCGGATGTTGACGATAGAGATGACTGGTGATCAGATGGTCACCAGTCATCTCTATGACCGTGGGAGGCCCGGGCGCGTCGTTATGACGTCACGCCCGGGTACCCGGAAATAACCGAAGCCGCGATCGCGGCTGTCAACATGAGATCGGTGAATTTTTTTTCCCGATCTCATGCTTTCCAGCTTAGAGGAGAGATGTGGGGTCTTATTGACCCCACATCTCTCCATAAAGAGGACCTGTCACATAGATTCCTATTACAAGGGATGTTTACATTCCTTGTAATAGGAATAAAAGTAATCAAAAAAAAAAAAATGTTAAAAAAAGTGTAAAAATAAAAAAAATGAAGTAAAAAAAAATTTAAAAAAAACAAAAAACCACCCTGTCCCCGGTAGCTCGCGCTCAGAAGCGAACGCACACGTAAGTCCCGCCCACATATGTAAACGCCGCTCAAACCACACATGTGAGGTATCGCCGCGTGCGTTAGGGCATGTGCAACAATTCTAGCACTAGACCTCCTCTGTAACTCTAAACTGGTAACCTGTAAAAAATTTTAAAGCGTCGCCTATGGAGATTTTTAAGTAACGAAGTTTGGCGCCATTCCATGATTGTGCGCAATTTTAAAGCGTGACATGTTAGGTATCTATTTACTCGGCGTAACATTGTCTTTCACATTATACAAAAAAAATTGGGCTAACTTTACTGTTTTGTTATTTTTTAATTCATGAAACCATTTTTTTCAAAAAAAAAGGCGTTTGAAAAATGATTGCGCAAATACCGTGTGAGATAAAAAGTTGCAATGACCGCCATTTTATTTCCTAGGGTGTCTGCTAAAAAAACACATATAATGTTTGGGGGTTCTGAGTAATTTTCTAGCAAAAAAATGATGATTTTTACATGAAGTAGAGAAGTGCCAGAATAAGCCCGGTATTGAAGTGGTTAAATAAAAATCAGAGTGCACAGACCTCGGCAGGACCCCCAGCATTTGACTTCCCCCCGGAACTTTGTAGCTCCTCCTGGGGGTCAGAGAGACTTTTCTTCCTGTGCAGGGTTGGTCCCTGAGCTGTCCCCCTGGAGGGCTCTATTTGCCCCTCTTTGTACACTATTTGTTAGACACTGATGTTTGTGCTTAGACGGTTTTCATCTTAGATATTGAAGGACATATTTATATATTGAATGTGACTAAAGCTGGATACACACTATACAACTTTTGTTGTTTGATTTCCTTTAGATTTACTTACAACTATGAAGTGCAAGGGCCTGTCTGATTGCATACAAATTGAAAGTGTTTAGGTTTGACCTCATATTATATGGTTTTGGTAAATCTAAAGGAAAAAATCTAAAGAAAATTGTATAGTGTGTATCCAGCTTTAAACACTTCAGACCGATTGTTATCCATGCGAACTCTAGATTTGATCTTATCTTTTGCAAGCCTTTAAATATTTTTTGTTACAGTGCCTTGCAAAATTATTCACCCCCTTGGCTTTTTACCTATTTTGTTACATTACAGCCTTTAGTTCAATGTTTTTTAATCTGAATTATATGTGATGGATCAGAACACAATAGTCTAAGTTGATGAAGTAAAATTAGAAAATTATATACATAAAACAATTTTTCAGAAATAAAAAACTGATAATTGGCATGTGCGTATGTATTTACCCCCTTTGTTATGAAGCCCCTAAAAAGCTCTGGTGCAACCAATTACCTTCAGAAGTCACATAATTAGTGAAATGATGTCCACCTTTGTGCAATCTAAGTGTCACATGATCTGTCATTACATATACACACCTTTTTGAAAGGCCCCAGAGGCTGCAACACCTAAGCAAGAGGCACCACTAACCAAACACTGCCATGAAGACCAAGGAACTCTCCAAACAGGGACAATGTTGTTGAGAAATACAAGTCAGGGTTAGGTTATAAAAAAATATCCAAATCTTTGATGATCCCTAGGAGCACCATCAAATCTATCATAACCAAATGGAAAGAACATGGCACAACAGCAAACCTGCCAAGAGATGGCCGTACACCAAAACTCACGGACAGAGACCTAAGGTAACCCTGGAGGAGCTGCAGAGTTCCACAGCAGAGACTGGAGTATCTGTACATAGGACGACAATAAGCCGTACACTCCATAGAGTTGGGCTTTATGGCAGAGTGGCCAGAAGAAAGGTGATGGGGGCAATTTTGATGGTCTTAATATGATGGTGGCAATTTTGATGGGGCAGTATGGATGGAGGCAATTTTGATGGTGGCAATATGATGGGGGCAATATTGTTGGGGCAATATTAATGGGGGCTGTATGAATGGAGGCAATTTTCATGGTGGCAATATGATGGGGCAATTTTGATGGTGGCAGTTTTGATGGTGACAATATGATGGGGGCAATTTTAATGGGGCAATATGCTGGGGCAATTTGGATGGGGTAAGTGCAGGACTGGCAGGCGACGGGCGAGCAAAGCGGTGATTGATCGAGCGACAGGGTGGGGTGTGTGGGTTGAGTGAGTTGGCCAGGTTTGATGCCACCCCCCAAAAAAAAAAAGTCACAAAGACCCCTTTCACACTGAGGCGCTTTTCGAGTGTTTTTGCGCTAAAAAAATCGCCTCTCAATGCTCTCCAGTGTGAAAGTCTGAGTGCTTTCATACTGGAGCAGTGTGCTTGCTGACCTGGAAAAAAAGCAGCATCTTTGGGGCAGTGGGGGCACGATGTTTTATACACCCCTCCTCCACCTCCCCTGCCCATTGAAGTGAATGGGCACCGCCTGCAAAGCGATTTGGCAGCAGCGCTGTTTGGACGCTATTAACCCTTTCCAGCTAGCGGCCAAATAGTGCCACTATACCAGCGGTAAAGCGCTGCTAAAACTTTACCACTACCGCCCCCACCGCCCCAGTGTGAAAGTAGCCTTAGCAACAGCCACCTGGATATTTTCTCCATTTTATCACGATTATCACGGCGGTTATCTATTGGCCGGCACCCACTGATCGGCATCTGCTGTTTTTAATCACAGCACGGCCAGGCCGGCACGGCCAGGCCGCTAGCGGCGCATGCGCACGCAGCCCTACCTGGAAGTGCCGGATGAAGTAAAAAAATCCATTACTTCCCAGTTGATAGGACAGATCTCTGCCTTGTTTACATAGGCAGAGCCCTGTCCTGTGTGTTTTCCGAACAATCGGCGGGTGTTGGCAGTTAACTATTGGCCAGCACCCACTGACCAGCATCTGCTGTTTTTAATCACAGCACGACGGGTCGCTGGTGGCGCACGCCCCCTACCGGAAGTGCCAGATGAAGTACGTGATCTGGGGCAGAAGGGCTGCCTTGCCACCATATATATCTAAGTTACAAGATCGGCAAGCGGTTAAAAGCCAACTCCAGAAGTTACAGAAATATGTTTTCTTTATTCATCCGAAAACATGTCCACTTGCCGTCCCGCTGCAGTGCATATACTGCAGCAAGGCAGCTCATACAGGATCCGTAATGTACCTGTACCTCACTTCCTGGGTTTTGGGCGCGCTCCCCCACCTGCCAGCACTGCTTTGATTGTACACAGTGGGACTTAGTCAGAACATCCCGGCCAATGATTCATGGCCAGGACCTGCTGATCAGCTGTATCCAGTCACAGCCCAGAGCCCTGTGTTGACAATCAACACAGGGAATGATCTCTCTGTTTCTCATCCCTGTAAAGCATAAATTAGATATTTAGTAAAATGCAGCTTACTGTAAACACATTACACACTGTTATGCACAAATTTAACCCCTTGATTACCCGAGATGTTAACCCGTTCCCAGCCACTGTCATTAGTATTATCACTGATCACTGTATTAGTGTCACTGGTGATGTCAGTGGAAGTTAATCAGTCCCCCCACCCAGTGTCATTTAGTGTCAGATTGACCGACACACTATCACAGTCCCATTATAAGTCACTGACCACAGCCATTACTAGTAAAAAAAATAAATAGAAATTCCAGTATTTATACCATCGTTTGTAGACACTATAACTTTCACAGCAACCAATTTATATACACTTATTTGGATTTTTTTTACCAAAAGCCATGTAGCAGAATACATTTTTAGCAACATTTATGAAGAAATTCGATTTTTTTTAATCTGATATGTTTAATATGTTTTCATAATTTTGGGCCTTTTTTTGTTTATATAATAAAAATAAAAAACCCAGTGGAGATCAAATACCACCAAAAGAAGTTTTTCATCTCTCTTCAAAGCACGAAGTCCAGTGGCTTTCTTCTGTTATCAGCATGATAAATCCTGACAAGTTCTCCGACGTGATATAACCAGCCTGAAATTTTGTATCAGAGAGGATGCTATAAAGAGATTAACAGAAAGCTGCCCTACTCACAGGACAGCTCTGCAAGTCTCTGCCTATCTGGAGGGGGGTGTGTGCCTTTCTTCCAATCAGCTGTCTCCCAGTGTAATCCAAGACTTCTCTCACAGTGCAGAATGAGGAAGTGAAAATTCTAACACGATGTGCACTTTCTAAACAGTATATAAAGATGAAGACAGCAGATAAACATGTAAAACTTATTTAGGGAGATTTGTTTCATCCCTGTGTATCATCTGAGGCTGTTCACTTCACTGAGTATATGTGAGGGTTTACAACCACTTTAAAGCGATTGTAAACCACGGCAGTAAAAAAACTTTCCCCTGTAAGGCAACTGCATGAAATACTTACCTTAGAACGAAGCCCTCCAGTGGTGCGCTGTCACCGCTGATGGGGTTTCCATCTGCCCCCCAGTCTTCCTTCCGGATTTTTGGGCTCCGGCTGTATGAGTGGCCGGGGGCCCACGATGGCGTCACTTGCACGTGCTCAATTCCGATACAAAGCTCTGAAGGTCCAGTACGGTATGTCGGACCTTCAGAGCACGTGTGCCGCTGATGTCACCGGCTGCAGCCAGTGTGAATATCTCCTAAACGGTACACGTTTAGGAGATATTCATTTTACCAACAGGTAAGCCTTATTATATTATAGGGTGGCTGCACTGGCTGCGTCCTCTATTTTATTCTGGGACACTGTATTGATTGAAGGTACCCGGGACCTGGGACATACATGGGCAATCCGGAACTTGTCGGCACCCTATCCTGCAGCCAGTTACACAATATCTTACACAGCCAGGTGCACACGCTCATTGTCTCCAATGACCAGTATAGGGGATTTTGTTTTTATATTTTATTTGGAGAACTTGGATATGAGAAGGGAGTTAGTAGGATACTCTAATCTAACTAACTATTCACAGGTGAGGACATTTCTATCTGTGTAATACTGTGGAAGCAGATGATCTGCTGAACCATACAACGTCTGTATGGAAGAACAAGTCCCTTTTTAGGAGAAGAGACTCAGCGGACTTTGTCATTAGACTCAAGTCTTCAAGACACCAGCCAGTGTCTCCTTTAGCTCACACACCCAATATCCGGACTTCTAGGACCCAGAGGGAGATTTCAGCAACATACTCAGTCTCAAGGATCCCTTCAGGGTCTGTACTCATACAATGTCCTGGGACAGCTGGTAGCCTCCTTCCAACTTCCAAGGTACACTATACCAGTGACACAAGACCAGATCCACGGACTTCCTCCCTCAGTCAGCTTGCACTGGAACCCTGGGTTGTAGCTTTCACGCTTCAGGCCCTCAGATCTGCAATCTGAGGCCACATGGCCTTCCCTGCTGGCCCCAGCACTGACTGTGCAGGGAGCTCATCAAAGTAAAAGCACAGTGCTGTGCTCTTTGTCTCCCCCTACAGTGCAGTACCCGGCAGGAAGAGCTAAGGTAAAGGTCTGACTTTTTTTTATAAGACTATCTACCGTATCTATCTATCTCATAGTTGTCAACATTGCAAAAAAAAATATGTGGGACACTTTTTTGGCTGTAGGTGGAGCCGTACAATAATTAGGGGGTGGGGCATTCTTTCGTAGGCGTGGCCTAGCAAAAATTACAAGTGCGGCGCACAAAGCGCGCCGCGACTAAAAATGGGCGTGGCTTACGCGTAAAAGTGGGCGTGGCTTAAATGGGCGTGGCTCAAGAGGGTGTGGTTAGAGTCTGAGATGAATGAGGGATGAAGAGGGAAAGGGGGAGAAGGAAAGGGGGAGAGAGGAATGACGGGACAGCAGCCCCAGATCCTACACATTAGAAATATGTGTATTCTAGAAAGTTTAACAATCAGCAGATAAAGATACTCCAAACACCAGGTGTTAACGCTTCAATCATCCCGGCACCATGGTTGTTATGGTGTCAGGATGATTGAAGCGCATTATTTCTATTATTACATTGTAATATAAAATTAAATAATTCAACTCACCATAATGCCGAATCAGTGGGATCCCTGAGCGTGTCACTAGCCACGTCGCCTGCCACCAGCAGAGTCTGTCCTTGCATCAGGTGCCCCCGGCAGAGTCTGTCCTTGCATCAGGTGCCCCCGGCAGAGTCTGTCCTTGCATCAGGTGCCCCCGGCAGAGTCTGTCCTTGCATCAGGTGCCACCGGCAGAGTCTGTCCTTGCATCAGGTGCCACCGGCAGAGTCTGTCCTTGCATCAGGTGCCCCCGGCAGAGTCTGTCCTTGCATCTGGTGCCCCCGGCAGAGTCTGTCCTTGCATCAGGTGCCCCCGGCAGAGTCTGTCCTTGCATCAGGTGCCCCCGGCAGAGTCTGTCCTTGCATCAGGTGCCCCCGGCAGAGTCTGTCCTTGCATCAGGTGCCCCCGGCAGAGTCTGTATAGACCCCCTCAGTGCAGACCCCCTCCATCAGTGCAGATCCCCTCCATCAGTGCAGACCCCCTCCATCAGTGCAGACCCCCTCCGTCAGTGCAGATCCCCTCCATCAGTGCAGACCCCCTCCGTGCAGACCCCCTCCATCAGTGCAGATCCCCTCCATCAGTGCAGACCCCCTACATCAGTGCAGACCCCACCTCTATTAGTGCAGCCTCCCCTCTATTAGTGCAGCCCCCCCTCTATTAGTGCAGACCCCCCTAGGTGCAGCCCCCCCTCAATTAGTGCAGCCCCCTCAGTGCAGCCCCCCCTCTATTAGTGCAGACCCCCCCTCAATGCAGCCCCCCCTCTATTAGTGCAGACCCCCCTAGGTGCAGCCCCCCTCAACTAGTGCAGCCCCCTCAGTGCAGCCCCCCCTCTATTAGTGCAGACCTCCCCCTCAATGCAGCCCCCCCTCACCCCCTGCTCACCCCCCGCTCAGTGCAGGTGCGGCCGGCCGGTGTTCTGCCTGCCGATAAAGTTCCCCTCAGCAGGTATGGACCCCCTGTACTGCGCAGGCGCAGCGCTTGCGCAGTACGGGGCTGGGGAACTTTCTGCAAGACACGGCGCCGTTGCTGTTGTCTTCTCCTTCAGTGGAGAGGGGAGGGGCCGTGCAGCCGCTTCATTGCCTGCACGGATCGAGCCCCCTTCCTCTCTCCACTACACAACACACAGTCACTAGGGGGAAGATCGAGCGGCGGCGCCGGCCGCCATTTTGCTGGAGCCAGCTGCTCCAAAACAAAAAAAAAACATTCCCGATTTTCCTTATGGAAAATCCCGATTCGGGACAGCCTCCATCCGGGACGCGGGTCCCAAAATCGGGATTGTCCCGGGAAAATCGGGACTGTTGGCAACAATGCTATCTATCTATCTATCTATCTATCTATCTATCTATCTATCTATCTATCTATCTATCTATCTATCTATCTATCTATCTATCTATCTATCTACTGTATGTGTGTTTATATGTGTGTATGTATGCATGTGTGTGTGCATATGTATGTGTGTGTATGTATGCATGTGCATATGTATGTGTATGTATGCATGTGTGTGTGCATATGTGTGTGTGTGTATGCATGTGTGTGTGCATATGTATGTGTGTGTGTGCGTATGTAGCAATAACTCACGGTGGAGCTGCTGATTTCAAGCAGGCTGTTTCCGTCACCTTTTTACCTGTAGTTTCACCGATACCGGAGTTATGCCGCGTACACACGATCAGACTTTACGGCAGACTTTGTCCGGCGTACTTTTCGACGGACTTTACAACGGACTTTCCGAATTAACGGACTTGCCTACACACAATCAACCAAAGTCCAACGGATTCGTATGTGATGACGTACGACCGGACTCAAACAAGGAAGTTCATAGCCAGTAGCCAATAGCTGCCCTAGCGTCGGTTTTTGTCCGTCGGACTAGCATACAGACGAGCGGACTTTTCGACCGGACTCGAGTCCGTCGGACAGATTTGAAACATGTTTCAAATCTAAGTCCGTCAAACTTTTGAGAAAACAAAGTCCGCTGAAGCCCACACATGATCGAATTGTCCGACGAAATCCAGTACGCCGGACCAAGTATGCCGGACCAAGTCCGATCGTGTGTACGCAGCATTAGAGTCCACGTTGAACTTATTAGCTAACAATGTAGGCATCAGTCACTTTAGTACTTTTCCAATGCTTTAATGGGAGATAACTGGAAGAAGTAGCAGGAAAGAGGTAGAAGAAGAGTTGCAGGGAAGTTCAAATACCTTTTCTTGGTATGGCAATAAGGAATTGAAATCTCAGGGATGAATGTATCTTCAGTTCAGGATTAAATCTTTACCCGCCCGGATAGGTCTCTCTCACTAACCTAGCAGCCGGTGCACAGCACAAACAGAAAGTCTCTGCCACAGACTTGAGTGAAACAAACCGTACGATCCTCTGCCACAGGATGTAGTAGTTTTCAGTAAATAGCAACACAGTACCAGAACCTTTAAGCCCACCCGGCAGTACTATGTGGTAGGTTAACTTAAGATGCGTCCTCCAATTGAGTCACCAGGCCCCTCTCCAGACCAGCGCTCCGCATGATCCTTCCATGACGGGTCCTCCCCTGGATTCTTCTCAATTGTCCAGCTTCTTCCCGCAGGACAGACAGCACAGGACAATCTCCTGTGGGCCCCAGACAGGCTTTTGAGTCAACCCACATGTTGCAACAACGTGGTCCTCCCGCCCGGAGAACCATGAGGTAGGACTCCTAACACATACCTGTCGGCCAGGAGGGCCAGCAGGTGGGATGAAAAGATCCAGAAATATGGCGTCTGTCCCTTAAATACCCCCTCCCAGAATGCACCGCAGGGGTCAACCTCTGCCGAGTAACTTCTGAGAAAGAAGAGCACTCAATACACCTCAGTCTGCTGCTTTCCAGCTCCGGTCTGTAGTGACACCGACATCTACAGGCGACGGAGTGGAACTGCACGTAACACAACCAAGGTTGAAACAGAGATCCGGAAATAGGGAGTGGCGCTGTGTTGTGCAGAGGGAGTATTGGTATAAAATGATTCTACTCTCTAAAGTGACAAGTGCACCAGTGCGATGGTTCAATCTCTTCACAAATGTGAATAGACAGGTGTAATAATAAAGTAAAATAAAAAGAACCAAAAATGCAATAGTGTATATTGTAAATATAAAGTGATAGGTGCTTAGTTTAGTGCAAGAGAAAATTGTCCGGCTGGGAACTGCATTGCAACAGGGGATAGCGAGTCTGCCCCCTCCCCTCTTCCCCCTTGTGAGTGGATGACCCGGATTGGGCTACTTGGAAGGACATTTGTACCTGAGGAATCAGAAGGATATTAACACCTGAGGATTAACATCCCACGCTCATACCCCTGCAGGGGCAGAGCGCTCCGGTGAGTGCAATCACATCAGGGGGAGATTGTTAATAACTACTGCACGGTTTTTCTATTATAAAGGAGAGATTTCTTGGAAGACACGTTATATCACCTTTATGAACATTTTTTTGCTGCACATCATATGGGACTTTTTCTTGATACATAGTCAGCTGAGGATTTGTTATAACAAATTATTATATATGTTTTTAGTTTTTTGCAGATTATTGCACAGTGGTTTGAACACCACGGCATTTATTTAGTATAACTTGGCACTTGTCACTTTGTATTCCCAAACAGAGGAACGAATCTATATAAGTTTTACCAGCACATGGTTTACAGTATTTATATTGGGTATTTTTTTCAGTTTTTTTTCCCACTATATGGAATTGTGTTAATGTATGTATATACAGTTTACAATTTTCTCTTGCACTAAACTAAGCACCTATCACTTTATATTTACAATATACACTATTGCATTTTTGGTTCTTTTTATTTTAATTTATTATTACACCTGTCTATTCACATTTGTGAAGAGATTGAACCATCGCACTGGTGCACTTGTCAGAGAGTAGAATCATTTTATACCAATACTCTGCACAACACAGTGCCACTCCCTATTTCCGGATCTCATTATCTCGGGGTTTCACTGAGGTGTTCCCTATTTACATAGGGGGGCAGCAGTTGTTAAAATATCCTGAAGCGCGGATCCATTGGTATATCAAGGTTGAAACAGAAGCTAATTTAGCTATAGATTAAATCTGAACTATGTACAGAAAAGATGACCCACTAAATTTACATATATGCGGTAGATTAAAAATCTACCAGCGCTACATACTCCCCCCACTACAATAGACGTTGTCCTCAACGTCTGCCAAAATATAACTCTCAAGCCTGAGAGTAGGTATTTGAACTTAATGAACTTGGATGAGAAAGAAGAAAGGCAGTAAGAAATGTTACAGCTTCAAACATTTATATAACAACATATTATTTCAGCAAAAGAAGTCACATTAGTCATGTCACAAAAACCCCACTATCTACCTAGCTGTTAAGCCTAACAGCTTGATAGGAGATCTAGTTGTTCCTGGAAAAACACACACAAGAATGTACAGTAGCATCATTTAAACAATTCAGGAGCAAAGCTTCATTCCCTGGACAATGACACTTTCTTCCCCACATATTTTCCTTCTAATGAAAATGAACTAAGGTAACTTGAAAAGTCCATCCCTGTCTCGGGCATATTATATCTTTTTGGTAAAAGAAAATCCAGCTAGCAAAGAAAAGTCTCTGGATATAGAAGCGCTGAGGTGAATAAAGTCTCTTGAGTTCTCTAAACCCTGACACTATCTAGCTATATACCCCAAAGTTCTCTTTTCTTTTAATAGAACAGAAGACAACAGTCTCTTTGCATAATCACCAATAAAACCGGGGATCTGGTAATGTCAGTTTCTTCCCTTGTTTATCCACGGTGGTGATAAAGTAAACAATGTCATCTTTTCCGGGTCTGCAAATGAACACCTTGTCAGCATAGACATGCCGACCATAGTTCCAATGCAGCAAACAACCATTGAAACATTCATCCATGGTATTAGAATACCCAGCTCTCCGGAAAGGTTTTGGTACAGACAAATAGTTCCATACAGCTTCACGTTACCACTGTTCCCGGTTGGCCTCAATTTCCTGCATAATTTCCTGAGTAACGTAGGGAAATTCCAGACCATATTCTGTGGCAACACGTTTAGTGAGCACTCTCTGTAAACAGGCAAGTCTAGGCAAAGCTCTATTTTTCCCCAAACCAGGAGGCACACAAGAATTTTGTGATTTACGTACCATAGATCCAATGGGCATCGGCTCAAACTCAAGCAAACTGGCAACTTTAAACAATGTTTCTTTGGTAGTACTGTGCGGCTCCACACAAGGTGATGTCTTCCCAGAATCCATGGCTGTCCACTCTGAGAAAGTAAGGGCAGAAGCAACATCTTCACCCTGGGCCCACAATAGTTCCTGTGACATTGTCTCAAACAAATCATCATCACCGGAGAGATTTGACATAGAATCTATTATCTCTGAGTCTCTCAACTCTTCCGCTGGCAAATATTTACAGAGTCCCAGATATTTTCCCCTTTGATCTCTCACCCGTTCCTGACGTGGACTTTTCCGGATCCATGTATTCCTCCAGCTTCGGTTCGGGTAGTCTCTGGGGCAGGCCTCGACCACGGCCGCGGGAAGCCCTCACATATCCCACCTTCCTTGGGACAGGTGCAGCGAGGATAGGTGTAGTGGAAGTAGAAATAAGAGTGATGTCCGCTGATGAAGCGGTAACAGTGACATCTCCCTCAGGAACACTCACGGTAGCAGACGAGACCACGGCCTGCTGCTCTCCAGCAGTGATGGCAGTAGTTTGGGCCCCCGGAGTCCATTTTCAGTGCTCCGCTTTCTGTGCCAGGACTAGTGTAAGTGCTTCTAATTGGCCACCAAGAGATAGACATCCTAATGTGATCTCTGACTGTGCTGAGATTTTGGTGATAAAGACCACCGATTTGCTACATTACATACGCAGGCTGTGCTTCCTCCTCAGTATATTTGTGATTTACTCTTCCTCCCTCTCATTGCTATCCCATCATTCTGCTTATCCTAATTAATAATCATTCGAATATTCTATATTGGTTTTATCTCATTTGATCTTCCCTTAGAGAACAGCGGGGCTCTGACGGGTCCATTTCTGCACAGTGAGTGAAGACAGACTTGTCATCCGCCTGCTCAGCAGGGGGTCAATGGAGCGATCCCCCACTGAGCTAGCGGAGTTCATCCAGCGGATCCACCCCGTGTGAAAGGGGTCTGAGGCTCCATTCACATCTATGCATGCTGCTTCCAAGCGTTTCTGCAGTGCTTTTTGCTGTGCTTTCTGCCGCAATTTTATGGCGATTTGCGTTTTTTATGGGGGTTTTTTTTGGGGGGGGGGATTTGTTGTTGGGCAGATTTAAAAACGCAAAATGCAAATTGTGGCAAAATCACAGCAAAATTGCGGTAAAGACGCACTACATGCTTCTTCTTTGGAATCTTTTGAAGCAAAAAAAAGGAACAAAGCACAGTTTTGCGTTTAAAAAAGTCCCTGACACTTTCCAAAAACGCAAAGGCACAAAAATGCATTGATGTGAACATGTTCCATAGGAACCCATGTTAAAAAAATGTTCAGCATTCCTGCAAAAAGCATGAAAAAACGCATTGGTGTGAATGGAGCCTAAGTTTACAGTGGGGCTGCCTGTCAGGTCTGTACATCTCCTTCACCTCACACCTGTTACCTTCAAATCTGATTGGCTGCCCAACGGTCAACTGAAAAGTCGGCCAACTGACCAATTCTGCTGCTAATTGCAAGTCATTGTCTCATTATTTCCTATCCTACAGGAAGGATCCCAATGGAGAGATTTCCTTTCATTATCTGTTCTATAAACACAGCAAGACTTGGGAAGAAATATCTCAGTCCTGTCCTAGACCGTTGTCCCCATTAGATTTATTCCTGTCCTGGTGGATCTTCCATCACTTTCTATCTTGGTGACATTGGTGATCAGATAGAGAGGGTGAATCTCCCTAATGGGGACCTGACAGGGGTTCTAACTAGGGGTGTGGAAAATGGTCGCCGCATCGATGCATCACAATTCTGCCCTTCCCGATTCGGCATCGATGCGGTATCCGACCATAATCGATTATGCATGACGTCATTCTGGCTCCTCCCCCCACACAGCAGTGTCTGCTGGTGATGACAAGCCACCGATCAGCTGGCTGAGCCTGGCGCTGTTCCCCGTCAATGGGAGATGTAGCCTCAGCTACTGCCCCCACTCAGGCTCTCCCCCTCCTCAGACACTGGACACCCCTCTTATCTCCCCGATGTGCGGGGCGCAGAGCCCCACGGAGCTGTGAGACAGATCACTGTAGCTGTCATCACATCCATGGGAGCGGCGGAACAATCAGGGTTGCTGAAGTCCCTGGAGATCCTGCACTGTGGGGGGCATTGCAGTGTTTCCAGCCCCCCATTATCCCTGTAGTATGTCTGCAGTCTCTGACCATCTCCTGTATCATGTCTGCAGTCTCTGACCATCTCCTGTATCATGTCTGTTGTGTTTTTTTTTTTTTTTAAGAACAGATAAAAAAAAAAATGGAGTTCTCCTGACTGATTGAATTTTTTTTTAATGAAAACCGCGCGCAGTAATCTTGATGCATCACGGAACCGAATCGAATCGTTGAGCTGATAATCGTAATCGAATCGAATCGTTAGGCAAGTGAAGATGCACACCTCTATCAATGATCTTTACCACACCAGTCATATGATGACGCTGTACTGCACTAGTGACAGCATGTAAAATAAATATATATATATATATAAAAAAAACTAATTTTATTTAGTTTCTTCATTTTGAAAAAAATTGTGACATAAAATGGCAACAATAAACTTGCCATGCCTCTTACTAAATACCTTAGAGTGTCTACTTTCCAAAAAGGGGCCATTTGGGGGTTATTTGTACTGTCCTGGCATTTTAGGGCTTCAAGAAATGAATTAGTACATTATGTGTGATCAATTTTGAAATATATATATGTGTTTACTGCTGTCTCCAGTCCCCATTACTAGCACCTCCATCTTTGATGGTCCAAAGTACTCTGCTTGTCCTCCGGGAAACAGCAGAGCCTTGCAGCAAATCTGTGCATGTGCGGGTGTGCGAATGTGGTGCGATTAGGAAGGTATGAGAAATTATTTTTGGTCTGAACAGGTGCCGAAAGTCATCTACCTTCTTAATTGCATCCTGTTTGTGTGCGGGTGCATAGGCACATGTGCTGAAGGTCTCTGCTGGGTACTGAAGGCCGGTGTCTTGCCGAGAAAGTTCCCCCAGCGGATAAGGACCCCCCTCTACTGCGCAGGTGCAGCGCTTGCGCACTAGCAGCAACAAGGGAGCCGCCGAAAAGAGCCGAAGCTGAACACCTAAGTCAGCTGTACACGGCGCTTGCGCACTACATTCTACCCTATGTCCACGTTAAAGCCCCACCATCCAAGTGGACATAGAGTCAGAATAATAATATGGCGAAACGTGGCGAGCGTAGCGATCCCGCGAGGGGCATGTTACAAACTCATTTTTATTAAAATAGTCTTCGCACGCATGCGCTGTGTACAGCTGACTCAGGTGTTCAGCTTTGGCTCTTTTCGGCGGCTCCCTTGTTGTTCCTACTGCGCAAGCGCTGCGCCTGCGCAGTAGAGGGGGTTCCTTATCCGCCGAGGGGAACTTTCTCGGCAGAACACCGGAATGAAGGTCTGCTTTAGTGGAAGTCACATTGGTGGATAGTTGTTGTGGTGTAATGTTCAGTGTCACCAGCAGAGGGCGGTGCTCTCTGATGATAATACCTGAGTGTGATTAATTTGGGGCAAAAGTGTAAGTTACCCCAACATTTCATATTCCTGATACACTATATTGTCAAAAGTATTAGGACGTCTACCTTTATACGCACATGAACTTTATATTGAAAGTTTTTATTGTGGGTATAAAAGACATAACAGGTAAAAGCATAAACGCGGACGCAGTCGCTGTAATAAACATTCGGATGGAACAATATATCCGTTCAAGGTAAAATACATATATCATAACATAACGTATATCACTGATCAATAGGCAAATGGTCAATTAAGAATCAAGAATTTTTCGTTCTTTCAGAGATCAAAAGGCGGTATTAAATATAGTCATTTTTCTAATGGATCTTGTGGCTAGACTCTGATGTGGGGATAGAGAGATAAGAGTGGGGGTATACCAGGGGAGGATGGGGCGGTGCTTTGTCAAGGGGGGTGACTAAGGGGTAACTAGTTGTCTTCCAGTAGTATACTGAGGGGGGGGGATCCAGAGAGTTACCTACCCCATTTCCCTACCACAACTCTCTAGGCCATTTCAGGTTATAGCCTGTTTGTATTCGTCCGTCGTGACGAAGTTTAACTAGCAAGACCATAGTTTGCTAAATTTAGAGGGGATGTCTTTTGCTTGATGTACTAGTTTCTCAATTTCTGCGTTTTCTTGTAGACGTCTAATCCAGTCTGCTACAGACGGTGCTTCTGGGGAGCGCCATTTAGTTGGGATGCACATCTTTGATGCATTTACCATATGCATGGCAAGTGAGCGAAGGGAGGCACTTTTCGGGATAGAGGAGTGATGTAACAGAAATTGCGCTGGTGAGAAGTCAAGAGTGTAAATGCTTATCTGATTTGTAAGTCGGCGAACCTCTTTCCAGAAAGGTTGCAGTTTAGGACATGTCTACCAAGTATGTAAAAGCGATCCCAGCTCCCCCTCACATCTCCAACATTGTGAGGAGAGTGAAGGATAGATTTTGTGTAGCCTAAGGGGGGTTCTATACCATCTTGAGAATATTTTGAATGCATTCTCTTGTGCATATATGTTTACTGTTCCCTTGTGCATACATGTATATATGTTTTCCCAGTCTTGGTCTGATAGATCGATTGAGAGTTCTTGTTCCCATTTGCGGCTGGCCCAATTCGATTTGGGGTTCTGTTCTGTGAATAGCAAAGCGTACGTATAGGAAATTAGGTGACATTGGGGTTCAGTTTTTAAGCATAGCGATTCGAAGGGGGTGGTTTGTCTTGACCATTCAGGTGGGGGCTTAGGTTTGTCAATAAAGTGTCTAATTTGTATGTACATCCATCCATTTGTCATCCGTGTGGCTAGGTTGGGTTGGGAGATGAGGTGGCCTCTTTCGAAGAATTGTTCTGCTCGAATGGTAGGGTGTGGCCATGATTCTGTCAGAAAGGATGTAGAGACTCCTGGCGAAAAGGGTTGTGGCGAAGTGGAGTCATGGGGCCTAAAATTGACGATATTTTGTGTTTGCGGCGAGTTTCACGGAAGGAAATTAACGTCGGGTGAATGAGCAGGTGGTTTTTGCAAGTCAAAGGGGTTTGTTTTGGGGCTGTCCAAGGGGTTTGGAACAGCAGGAGAGAGGACATAGAGTGTTCTAGCTGAACCCAAGCTTTAACCTTGGAGTGGGTGTTTCAATCAATAATTCTAGCTAGATGGCAAGCTTGGTGGTATTTCTGTAGGTCTGAGAGACCTATGCCTCCTTTGAGTTTAGGGACAGTAAGTCTAGAGTAGCTTAATCTTGGACGCACATGAACTTTAATGGCATCCCAGTCTTAGTCCGTAGGGTTCAATATTGAGTAGGCCCACCCTTTGCAGCTATAACAGCTTCAACTCTTCTGGGAAGGCTGTCTACAAGGTTTAGGAATGTGTCCAGGGGCGGCCCGTCCTTTAGGGGCGCCTGGGCGCCGCCCCCCTATCCTCTCCACCCCCTATATGCAGTGGATAGATTCATGCAATCTATCCAAAGATAGATTCATGCAACCCCCCACCCAAAAAAAAACACCAGCTGCCACTGAGTGTGTCTATGGGAATGTTTGACCATGCTTCTAGAATCGCATTTGTGAGGTCAGGCACTGATGTGGACGAGAAGGCCTGGCTCAATCCTCGTTCCAATTCATCTAAAAGGTGTTCTATCAGGTTGAGGTCGCTCATGTCTATATGGACCTTGCTTTGTGCACTGGTCCAAATCATTTGGTGGAGGGGAGATTATGGCGTGGGGTTGTTTTTCAGGGGTTGGGCTTGGCCCCTTAGTTCCAGTGTAGGAAACACTTAAAGTGTCAGCATACCAAGACATTTTGGACAATTTCATGCTCCCAACTTTGTAGGAACAGTTTGGGGATGGCCCCTTCCTGTTCCAACATGACTGCGCTCCAGTGTACAAATCAAGGTCCATAAAGACATGGATGAGCGAGTTTGGGATGGAGGAACTTGACTGTCCTGCACAGTGTCCTGTCCTCAACCCCATAGAACACCTTTGCGAGCCAGCCCATCTCGTCCAACATCAGTGCCTGACCTCACAAATGAGCTTCTGGAAGAATGGTAAAACATTCCCATAGACACACTCCTAAACCTTGTGGACAGCCTTCCCAGAGGAGTTGAATCTGTTATAGCTGCAAAGGGCGGGCCAACTCAATACGGACTAAGACTTGGGTGCCATTAAAGTTCATGTGCGTGTAATGGCAGGCGTCACAATACTTTTGACAATATAGATAGAACACATAAACACATAGAATATGTGTTTGTTGTACCATGTTCTTGAATGAAAATGTATCCTATTCTCTCTGTATAGCTTCCTTTGTGTGACATTCCTGATGATCCTGCTAGTCACTCTGCTTTCCTATTTTAAAGACCATACCAGGGCATGGAAGCACATTCATCCCAGCATAGTCAGTTTTCTTCTTTGCATTCCAGACAGGTGCTGATATGCACAGCTAATCACTGCAAAGATCAGTGTACTGCTGTTTCTCTACCTCTTGCTGACACGACCCCCTGCAGTCTCCACCCCTAGCTCTCTAGACCCCTTTCACACTGGGGCGATTTGCAGGCGCTATTGCGCTAATAATAGCGCCTACAAACCGACCCAGTGTGAAAGGGGCCTTAGAGAGCTAGGGGTGGAGACTGCAGGGGGTCGTGTCAGCAAGAGGTAGAGAAACAGCAGTACACTGATCTTTGCAGTGAAACAGCCGCTGCTAGCAGTAAAAAAGTCCTGCTAGCAGCATCTTTGGAGCGGTGAAGGAGCGGTATATACACCGCTCCTTCATCGCTCCTGCCCATTGAAATCAATGGGACAGTGCGGCTATACCGCCGGCAAAGCGCCTCTGCAGAGGCACTTTGCTGTGTTTTTTAACCCTTTCCCGGCCACTAGCGGGGGTAAAACCGCCCCGCTATCGGACGAATACCGACGGTAAAGCGCCGCTAACAATATCGGCGCTTTACCATCAACACCGTCCCCGCCCCAGTGTGAAAGGGGCTTTATGCAGCTGAGAACAGAGGTCAGAGAAAAAAAATAGTTATATATACACACACATTTTACCTTGCATTCCTATTTTTAACTGAATGGGTTGTTTTACAAGAAGGGGGTTCAAATACATGTTAATGTGAGCATGATGGTTCCACTTGGTGAATCTATCTTGGGGCAATATATTCTGTGAGATCTACCAAATAGTCGGGTACTTTTGACATAGAGATTTATGTGACATCACATTGCCCCCTACTTTCACTTATTAGAATCTTGAGTTCTGTAATTCTATTTAGCCGTTTGCTTCTGTAGGGGGCATTCTACAGGATGGGGTGAGTTATTGTCCGGACGTTGTGTTTGGGGGTGATTTTGGTAATGTCAAATTTTAATCAGTGGAGGGAGAAATGCTTGTTAGGGGTTTATTATCGTGTTGTAATGTAATATGTATTTTTTAAATAAAATGACCTAAACCACATGGGTCTGATAAAATAGCCTCTCTTTCACATCAGCTTCGTTAGCTGGGGTTTTTCTTCTCTTTTGGATTTTGTTTTGGTTATATAGACCATATCTCTTGCAGTGAGTTGGTGAGCTGTGTAGCCCTGTTGTGGAAAAAGAGGAGAGGGGGGGTTATGAAGAATGACCCTCCCCAAACAGAATATTGTGCTAAACCTGTAGGTAAATAAGAGGACAAAAAAAAAAAAACCTTTGCTAAGTGGTAGAGTGGGTTTGATAATAAAGTTGGCAATGCCTTCACCCAGAAAACGGAGGGGATCCCCTTCTTGTTAAATAATCCAATCAAAGTATTTGGGAACAGAGGAACTACTGCATATAACATTAACCATAAGCATCTAAACTCAGCTCCCCTGATCTTTACCTCCTAAACTTGATACCCCTTATTTTTACCACCTAAAATAGAGCCCTCTGAACTTTACCATATAAAGTTGACCCTCCTGATTTGAACCTTTTATTCTCGACCCCCCCTAAAATTTTATTCCTAAACTCGATTCCCTAATCTTTACCTCCTAAGCTCGACCCCCCGCTCTTTACTGCCTTTGCTTGACCCCCTCCAAACTTAACTCGACCCTCCTGAACTTTACTTCCTAAACTCGAACCCTCCTATCTTTGCCTCCTATACTCAACCCCCCTGATCTTTACCTCCTATACTTAACCCCCCTGATCTTTACCTCCTATGCTTAACCCCCCCTGATCTTTACCTCCTATACTTAACCCCCCTGATCTTTAGCTCCTATGCTTAACTCCCTTGATCTTTACCTCCTATACTTAACCCCCCTGATCTTTACCTCCTATACTTAACCCCCCTCATCTTTACCTCCTATACTGAAGTAGAATAGTAAAGTATCGAACCAGGCAGAACTTAAGCAATGCAGGTTTATTAACAGCTGATAACATACAGGTTTATGTTCAAAATATTACAATATACAGGTCTAATTTATACAGTTTCTTACAATGCAAGCATATTAGATATAAATATTCTTATCCTCTACCCCAATTGATACAATTGTGAATTGTTCTTACCTTGAACCAGAATGGGTCTTTACTGCCAATTCTTGGGAACCTCTCACCTGATAGGGACCAGCCAATTGGCCGGTGGTCTGGTCTCCTCACAGAGTTCTGGGTTCCAGCTCAACCAAGTTTGTGAGGGAAATTCAACTGAGACCACACTCCGGAACAAGTTAAGAAGTCTTCTCTGACTCGTACGAGGAGACAAGTTAGGACAGATACCTGCCCATTGGTTCTGACCTCTATGACCCGTGCAATAGGGCAGCATACACAGAGTTCAGCCTTATGAGCTCCTATCTGACCTGTCCGAGGGGACAAGTTAGGACAGATACTTGCCCATTGGTTCTGACCTCTATGACCCGTGCAATAGGGCAGCATACATAGAGTTCAGCCTTATGAGCTCCTATCTGACTTGTCCGAGGGGACAAGTTAGGACAGATACTTGCCCATTGGTTCTGACCTCTATGACCCGTGCAATAGGGCAGCATACATAGAGTTCAGCCTTATGAGCTCCTATCTGACTTGTCTGTCTAACAATTGCAGAGCTTGCATTTATATACCATTTCACAAGTCTTATCTCAACTATCTTTCTTACCTATGATTGGTCGCTAAGATCTACATCAAAGTAACCAACCATAAATCTGACACCTGTTCTACAACCAGACAAACTTAATTATTCCCAAAATTCCTATATGTTCATTAAAGTGATTTATAACTGTTTTTGTCCAATTAAAAACACCTGTATAGAGACAGTCTGGCACCCAGCTGTGTTATCAAACTCTCCTTATCTTGATAAGATTTAACTAGCTTTAAGGATTTGCAGATTTACAACTTTGAGACAATTAACTTTCAATAACCCCACCAGATGTTTTATATGTTTCACTATATGCATGTATTTTAACAGTTTTAATGAGGGCACAAGCAGACCTTTGTTTGACCCTGTCAAACTTAATTAATGTTCTGTACATAACTTTCCTGTATTCCACCTAATTATTTTAACCACCCGTTTTCTTATCTGTCTGAGACCATTCTACATAACTTGAATCTATTCTAATGAACTTTCATCCAGTAGACTATCTTAATACATTTTCGAGAACACCCGTTTACAAGTACTTGTCATAAAGCAGAGGTCATTTAAAGTTCAACACTTATAAATGAAGACTTTCTAAATCTATGGAAAACACAGTATACATTATTAAAAGATTAATAATTGTTGCTTTACTTATTGAATAATAATATTGATAAAACCACTACTATATAATAATATGAATAATAATAATAATAATATTTATCAATAAAATATATGCAAATCAATATAAATAATATGAAATACATTGGCTAATATGAGATTCCACAACATTTCCCCCCTGTTGAGGCATAAGCCTCACAGCAATTACAGTACAGATCACCCACCATGCTCCTCAGAGACTCCATGCACCCAACACTGATCACATAAATTGTCCAAAAAAATAAAAATAAATCAGTCCAAAAAATAAAAAAGAAATAAATCAGTCCAATCAAAAACACTGCATCTTCTTCTGTAGCTGCAAAGTCCTTTTCCATATGTGGCACGGAAAACATAGTTGTCAGTCTCAGTGGCATTGTGATCATTCTTGCCACAAACTTCTTGCAACAGGCAATATTTACTCAGCAACATCACATCAAGGATAACAGGGAAGAGGAACAATCCGTTCAGCTAGTGAATGAAAGCCAAGTATGTGGTCCCAAGGAGCATTCAGCAGACTCAGTCCCATAAGGCTCTGCCTTTTCCTGCATAGGTCTTTTCAGCTTAGCCAAGTGCTTGATGTGTCTGGAGAGATCTCCTTCATCATCATTTGCTGGTCCAGTATCATAGCACAAGCTGCTTTGGATGCTGTAAGACACAAGTTCAGTGCATACCTGTTCTGCAAAGGTACAAGTCTCAGATGTTTCAGTTCCTTCTTTATTGCATGAAATCCTTCCTTTGTAGCAATTTAACATTTGTAACAAGTTGCATCATGTCTTCTGCGATCACCCGATATTTGTCTGGATATAAAATACACTTCAAAAATATAGTTATAAAAAATAAAAATAAAAATAAAGTCAGTGTCAGGATACAATAGGTCTCTGGCAAACATTTCAGGGCAACCTACAAAGCAATGGCTTCTCCACTCTCATCTTATCTAATAACTTAATTTAGTGGCTTCCTTTTACTTCTACAACATCCGCTAAAATAATATAAATATATCTATATAGTTTTATCATAATACAATACTCTTACAATATTAATAATATTTGTTAGTATAAATCCCTTGAAGTACATGTTTTCACTACGAAGTATTTTATATAGACTATTCTTTTACATTTCCCAACCTATACTATTTCCCATACAATAATTGTAAAATTCTTATCATTTCCTAACCTTGACTCCACCTATCAGTCACTATTACCCTGGTCATGTCATACTGTCAATAAAGTCAGTCCAGATATTTCATTAGTTTTAATTTTTTAGTCTTCCCACAATGTTTGCTAAACCCAAAGCCATTTCACTTTTTGTCCATTTCTGCACATACTATACTGCAGAATATTATACAATAACAGTCAGCATGGGTCTCTTCTGTCAGTCACTGCTATACTGTCTAAGTCAGTAGCCTACCTCTCCTATGTCTTAAAACATGAATTATAAAACAATATCAAGACAAATATGATAACATATCTTATAAAGCATCAATAGCATACAGTCTTTAGCGATAATGTCATACTCATTACATTACACCTCTCCACTTTTTTTTTTTTTTTTTTTTAAGCAAAAAATGATAAAACTATTTGTTTATAATGATTGAACATTTACTCAAAGTGGAACTCTACTCACAAAAATGTGATAAAATAAGGTTCATTAGCAAGAAAAATGCATTCCACATTAATTATTATGCTTCCATTTTACTGAAACCCAGAACCTTTGAGCAGCAGTAGAATTTCAGGCTGTCAGCAGACTGGCCTCTAGATTTTAATCAGTGCAAAAATAGAGCACAACTGAGCCTGTGTAGAGCAGGGTGGAACAGTGGATTTTAAACAGTATAGGCACTTATGTTTTTTACTGTGTTTCATAGCTACACCTGCAAAAGGGGTCAGCCTCAAGTGATCCAGCAGGAATCAATTTTCTGACCAAAGTTCCACTTTAAGGTGTTCACAATATTAATACTTATAACATATATAACAAACAAGACAACAGTAAGTCTCTACATACAAAGTATCACATATAATTAATTAGCATTGTCCATTACTGAAATACTTCCAGTGTCTTTGTCTGCAACAGTCTCTTGTATGTATTCCACTTGCACTTTTCTTTTAACTACAAGTAAATGAAGCATTAACCTGATTACAACAATTTTTCAATTTGTTTCTCAGCTGCTTAATGTGTTCCATAAGATATTACATATAAGAGCAGGTACAGCAAATACAATTCCTGACACAGAGATTAACATGCGAAGGTGTTGAGGATTTCTTAGTATAGATACAGTCAAAAAAAATCTTTTTCCCTTGGAACAGTCAGTCTTTTTGTTTCAACTTGCATTGGCTCAAATGATACCATACTGATCTCCCCCGGACTTTAACTGCTGTTGGAGTTGAAAAAATTACTTCAAATGGACCCTCAAATTTTGGATCTTTCCACTTTTTCTTATGCACTTTAATATACACGTAGTCTCCAGGAATCACTGATATTTCTTTTGGATTGCCTCCTCCTGGATGAGATATTGTTTCTGAAACTGGAATCTGTTTGGAAAGAAACTGCACAGCTTTGGTTAACTCTTTTAAATATACTGACATTTCATCTCCCAGGATGCTACACTGGGTCTCTGCATCTGTATTCTGCCTTTTTAACAGCAGAGGAGTGGGCATAATTCTGCCTGTCACAATTTCATGTGGTGTTAAATGATGTTCTCTAGCTCTTGTATTTCTAAGACTAAACAATGCCAGTGGTAGACAGTCTACCCAAGTCTTTCCTGTGGTCCTGCAGATTTTAGCTAATTTTGTTTTCAACAGTCCATTCATCCTTTCAACCAATCCATTTGATTGTGGATGATAAACACTCACCAGGTTCTGTCTTATGCCAAGCATAGTACAGATATGAGCAATAATTTCATTAGAGAAATGACTTCCATTGTCTGATCCGAGAGCTATGCAAATCCCAAACCTGGGAAACACCTCTCGGATTAGACATTTAGCTGTTGTTTTTGCATCTGCATGTACACATGGAAAGGCCTCTATCCATTTTGAAAAGGGGCAGACTATCACTAAAATGTACCTATATCTTTGGCATCGTTCCGTCATATCAATAAAGTCCATGTGAAGATGTATAAAGGGACCTTGAGGTCTTGGAATGGTAGACATAACCACCTTTTGCGTGGGACTTGGTGTATATGTTTGACAGATGGCACAGTTGTGTAAAAAGTAAGTGACTTGCTCTGCTAAATTAGGGACATACCATTCTGTGCTGAGCTGTGCCATAAGTGAGTTTTTTGACTCATGAGTTGGTAAGTGTAATTCTGTCAGCATTACAGAAAGTAATGTTTGAGGAAGCACCACTTTTCCTGACCCCGCTTGTCTCCACAATCCTGTGGCAGGGCAAAGTATACAACCCCTAGATTTCCATAACTCTTTTTCAGCCACTGGTGCATTTGTCTGACATTCTAAAAGACTTAGAACATTTTCAGCTTTTGAAGATTCTGATGTAGATTCTACTGATTTAGGTGACATGTTCATAATGTATGCTGGGTACGGTGTCACCATATAAGCTGCCTCCTTGGCTGCTACATCAGCCATGTGATTCCCTCGGCTAATAACATCATTTCCCCCTGTATGTGCCGCGCACTTAACAACTGCAAGTTGGGAGGGTAATGTAACTGCAGTAAGAAGTTGCTGAAGCAAGTGTTTATGTTGTACAGGGGAACCATCACTTTTAACAAACCCCCTGCGCTCCCAGACAGAAGCGTTAACATGAATAGTAGAGCAAACATAGGCAGAGTCAGAATAGATAGTTAGAGGTGAATTTTGAAATTCAGATAGAGCAACAATAACAGCAATTAATTCAGCAGCCTGAGCAGAAAAGTTGTAAGGTAGTGCCCATTGAGAAACAACAACAAAAGAATCATGTTGAAGTGCCACTACTGCTGCACCTGTATGCCGTAACCCTGTGCTTTGATCAATATTAGAAGAACCATCTACAAAGACAATAATGCCGGCAGACAAAGGATCTTCAGAGATATTCAAATTATCTTGGTGAGTAGGGGAGTATACAGCGCAATCATGAGGTGCACTGTCATCAAACTCCTGGGCAAGAAAAGTGGCAGGGTTAACAACAGAACACCTCACCATGCGCAAATTGGCGTTGGATAGGATAACTTCGTATCCAGAACGTCTTTGAGGAGTGAGACAAGATTTAGCTTTTTCAAACACTGCATACAAGGAATGTTCAGCATACAGAGTAACAGGATGCCCCAAAGTGATGGAAGAGGACTTTTCAACAGCAAAGGCAGCAGCAGCAAGGGCCTGTTCACATGGAAATAAGCCACCCACAACATAATCCTGTTTTGCACTGTAATAACCTAAGGGCTTATGGCCCATAGAGGTTTTTTGAGCAAGCACAGCGGACATGTATCCATTTGAGGCCTGTGAAAAGAGATAAAACATTTTAGTATAATCTGGAATACCCAACGCAGGAGCCTGCATAATGGCTGCCTTGAGAGAGCAAAACATCCCAGTGGTAGGGCCAGTCCACTCAATACTTTCATCTTGCTTTTTATTTTTCATTAAGTTAATCAAGGGCTTAGTAAGAAGTGCATAGTCACAGATCCATGATCTACAATAATTTGTCATCCCCAAAAACTTTTGGAGCCGCCTAACTGTTTGTGGCTGAGGGTAATTCATGATTACAAGCACCCTGTCTTCTGTAATGGACTTAAGATTGTGACCAATAGTCTGTCCAAGGTATGTGACTTGTTTTTGACAATACTGCAACTTTGATCTATTAACTTTATGGCCATTACTTGCTAGAGTTTTAAGCAAGAGCAGTGTGTCTTCTTGACAATCTTGCTCTGAATCTGAACATAAAAGCAAATCATCTACATACTGAATGAGAGTGCTTTTAAGAGGTAAATTAGCCAAATCTTGCGCTATGATTCTATTGAACACACTCGGGCTTTCGCAATATCCCTGGGGTAATCTACTATAGGTATATTGCGATTTTCCATAAGAAAAAGCAAATAAATATTGCGATTCTTCATGCAACGGTATACTGAAAAATGCTGCACTTAGATCAATTACAGTAAAATGTGTTGCAGTAGGTGGAATATTGGACAGAATCGTAGCTGGATTAGGTACGACAGGGAATTCAGCTTGTACAATCTGATTAATGGGTCTAAGATCTTGGACCATACGCCATTCCCCCGTTTTACCCTTTTTAATTGGGAGTATTGGGGTGTTACAGGGACTAGATGTCTTATAAATTACTCCCTGTTTTTCTAGCCTTCGAATTGTATGTCCTATTCCATGATAAGCTTCTGCGGACATTGGGTACTGCCTAATCCTAGGCAGCTGACAATTAGGCTTTAGCTGTATTCTTTTTTTTTTTTTTTTTTTTTTTTTTTTTAGCGACCCTCAGACAGGCGCGGCCCCGGGAGGAACCCGGGGCCGCAAGGTGCGTTCGAAGTGTCGATGATCAGTGTAATTATGCTGTTTATTTATGCTGGGCCTACAATCTCCTTCAGATAATCCCAGGTCCCTTTAAACTTAATCCAGGCTGCCCATTTCCCTAAGTGCTCCTCCTCTTCGGATTCAACTCCTCCCTTATCTAAACGCTCAACGTTGTATACTTCATTGAGGCTGTACAACCATTCTCGAGTGCAGGGCCTCGAGATGTTCAGCCAATTCGTTGATATCTGCCTTTTAGCTTCGTCTAGCATAATAGGGATCAGAGAGGTTTTGTAGTTCTTCACCGGGTCTGGGGTCCCATGGAAGAGGCAAGCCCATGGGTCCTCTGCTATTACTTTCCCTGTGATAGCTTTTATCAAACTTAATATTTTTTTCCAAAAGATTTTTATAATAGGACACTCCCACCAAATGTGGGCCATAGTTCCTGGGGTGGAACAACCCCTCCAGCAAGTATTTGATTTAGTCCTATCCATTTTGCTAACCCTGTCTGGGGTGGCATACCATCTCGCGAGACATTTAAAGTGGCTTTCTGATCTTCTAGAGTCGGCTGCTACATAATGAGCCATCCTCAGGATCTTATCTATCACAGTTTCACTGCATTGAGAGCCCAGTTCCAGTTCCCACCTTTTAATATATGGGGGCACCTCCAGCTCCTCCGTGGCTCCCAGGATCTTGTATATTTGCGTAATTACTCTCCCTGCTTGTTCCTTTACACAGAGCTGCTCGAACGGTCTGAGCTCCTCCATGCTCCTGAGAGGTTTCGGGAGACTTTCGACGAAGTGGGAGAGCTGGAGGTACCTCCATCCATTCATTACCCACAGGTGGGGTTCTATACTTAAATCAGAAAAAGTGCGTATTTGCCCCATATTTAGAAAATGTTTCAATTGTACAGTGTCGCCCTTCAACCAATTCCCTCCCACCTCCCTCCTCCCTGGTGCAAAAAAAACGTTATCTTTCATGTGTATCAGAGGTGAGTTATATGACCATTTATTCTTATAGTGTATCCTATCCCAAAGTTTGAGCGTGTTAAGCGTTAATAAAGATGTGTGAGTGCTCAGTGTTCTAAATTTTGGAGGGTTCCAAAGTGCCTGTCCTAAATTCATGTTGCTCAAAAAGTGCTCAATGTGAACCCAGCGTTTGTCCGTGTCTTTTTTATTCCATTCTGTGATCCTGGACAACACCACTGCGCCATAATATCTATTAAAGTCTGGTAAGGCAATACCACCCCTTCTCTTCCCCCTACTTAATACTGTATAGGCGATGCGTGGTTTTTTGCCACCCCAAACAGCCTCGCTTATGAGCTTCCTAAGAGCTTTTAAATAATATCCTGGTAAAGGAATGGGCAGCATCTGGAATTTGAACAGGATCCTGGGCATCAAACTCATTTTTATCGCGTTGACTCGCCCGAACCACGATAAGGGTCTGACCTGAAGTCTTCTCATTTCTCGCCTGGTGTCATCTAACATAGGAATGAAATTTTTTATGAATAGTCTATTAAAGGTATTGGCTAGTTTAATCCCCAGATATTCCATCTCCTCCTTCCAAGGGAAGGGGAAGACAGCGGCCAAATGATTTTTTTCCTGCTTACTTATGTTAATATTCAGGCATTCAGATTTGCTGGAGTTAATTTTAAAATTCGAAACTTCTCCATATTTTCTGATAATCTGCAATATATTGGGGAGAGTTATTCTAGGGTTTGTTATAAAGAACACTACGTCGTCGGCATAAGCCGCTAGTTTATGCTCCTCCGTTCCGACCCTTATGCCGCTGCAGTCCGAATTATTCCGAATGGCGGACAACAGCGGCTCGAGGGTCAGAACAAACAGGAGGGGGGAGAGAGGGCAACCCTGTCTTGTTCCGTTGAACATCCTGAAGGGCGTTGATGTCACCCCATTAACTCTCACCATCCCTGCCGGGTTGCTGTACAGAACCCTGACCCAGGAGACAAACCTCTGCCCGAAGCCCAAGGCCTCCAGAGTGTTAATCATGAACCCCCAGTCTACCCTGTCAAAAGCTTTTTCAGCATCAATTGACAGGAATAGAGCTGGGGGTCCCCCTTGTTTACATACTTCCGATAATAACACCGCTCGAACCCCGTTGTCCCTACACTGTCTCCCATTGACAAAACCGACCTGGTCTGGGTGTACCAAATTAGTCATTTTCTCTCTAAGCCTATTCGCTAAAACTTTTGCGTATAGTTTAACATCAGCGTTCAGAAGGGAGATTGGTCTATAGCTAGAACACAACCTAGAGTCTTTCCCCTCCTTCTGAATTAGGGTAATTGTGGCGGTTAAAGCTTCCCTGGACATTTCAGATCCTGGACCGAGGTCATTCCAAAATCGGCATAGCCTCGGGACCAGGATATGTTTCATTTTTTTTAAGTAGAGGGAGGTGAAGCCGTCCGGGCCTGGACTTTTCCCTTTCGGAGATTCCCTTAACGCTACCAGAATTTCTTCTTCTTCCAAGGGTCTGTCCAGTAGATCCCTCTCCTCGACTGACAGGCCCTCTAGTCCCACCTCCTTCAGGAATTCCTTGCTCCTATCTAATCGAGCAGTATCGCTTAACCCCCGTTGCCCGATCGAATACAGGTCCCCATAAAACTTTTTGAATTCTTCTGCTATGGCGTTACTAGTCACACTCACTGCTCCTCCTTTACTGAGTATTTTCTCTACATAGTTTCTGCTTCTCTTCTTCCTGATAATCCTGGCCAAATGTTTGCCAGATTTATTAGCCCAGAAGTAGTTGTTCCTAGTTATAGCATTTATAGCTTTCTTGGCTTCTAGGTCCATCAAGTCTCTTAACTCCTCCCTTTTGGCGACCAGTAGGTGGTAACCGTCCAGGTCCTGGCCCCTTGTTTTTTTATGTGCTTGTTCCAAGGAATAAATTTCCCCTAATAATTTTTCTCTTTCTTCTCTTTTCTTTTTTTTCAGACCAGCGCCTATTGATATCAATATACCCCTGATGTAGGCTTTGTGTGTATCCCATAGTATAGCTGATGGTACATCCCCCGTATCGTTTGTTTTAAAAAAAAATTCTACCTCGTCCTGCAATCTCTCTACGATTTCAGGGTCCCTTAATAGATCCTCATTTAGTTTCCATGAGCCAAGACGCCCTTGCACATCCGGTATTTTAATCCGCATCATGATCGGGGAGTGATCGGACAGAGTTGTTACTTCTATTTTTGTTTCTATAACCCAATCCAGCAAACCATGGTCTACTAAAAAATAGTCCAGTCTGGAGTAGGTCCCGTGCACAGGGGAGAAGAAGGTGTAATCTCTCTCGTTAGGATGTTGGAGCCTCCAGACATCTATCAACTGACTTTGATGTAGCTTGCGCCTGATAGCCCTAAGAGACACCTTCCCTGTCCCCTGGGCACGGGACGTACCATCCAGCTCTGGGTCTAGGTAAAAATTTAAGTCCCCCCCCAAGATCACTTCCCCCTCTCCAAACCCTGACAGTATGTTCAGTATCTGACCCAAAAAAACAGTGGGCTTCTTATTGGGACAATATACATTTGCTAGGGTAATCAGTTTGGGTCCCAGTTTGCCTTTTAAAAAAATGAAACGGCCTTCAGGGTCTACCATTCTTTCTCTTAGGGAGAAGGTTGTGGCCTTTGACAGTCCAATAGCGACTCCCTTTGACCCCCTGTCGGGAGTGTCTCCATAAAACCACTGGGGGAACCTAGCGGAGAAGAGCCTCACTCTAGTGTCAAGAGTCAAGTGTGTCTCTTGAAGAAAGATTAAGTGTCCCCTCAGCTGTTTCAGTTCTCTTAAGATTTTATGTCTTTTGCTAGGTGAATTTAGCCCTTTCACGTTGTACGAAATAAGTCTTAGCTCCAGCATTTCGATAGACCTGATCTACAGTCATGTCTCCAACTCCTCCGAGCACGTCCTGAAGTACCCCTCCCACTCCCCTTACCACCCCCCCCATACTACTGCCCACCCCCCCATCCCACCCACTATCCCCCCCCCCCACCAATGGTGAAATTTCCACCCTGAGTCCCCCGACTTGGAACTGCTCCCATTCCAATCTACGGAACTCCCTCCCAAGGATGGGCTCCAGCGAGAGCCCTGGCTTCTGCACTCCCCCCCCACCAGGAGAGAGTGTATGAGGTGTGGCTTATCTCTAAAGTCTAAATACCCCAGTGGACCCGCCTCTAGTTTTTCCACCCCCCCCCCCCAACAGCAATATTACACAGCAACAGTGTACATCATCATCCCCCCCCGACCCACAACCTTTGGCCCACAACCGCCCATCACCACAGAGAAAAAAAAGCCCACAACCCCCCTGAAGGGGAGGGGAGGCGGACCAGCAGGGGAGGAGCAGGAGAAAAAAAAAAAAAAAAAAGAGGTACCCCTCCACTGACCGCCCCGCCCCCCCCCCCTGGTCAGGTCATAACATTCTACCCTCAAGGTCTCTCAGTCAGTCTGGCCTGCGACAAATCTGGGATGGGGATACCCAGGCTGTCGCAGAAGTCCTGAGCTTCTTCCAAATATCTCATCTTGCTTGATCTGCCGTCCTTTAAGACAATCAGGGATGTTGGAAACCCCCAACTGTATTTGTAATTATATTTCCTTAGCTGGTCCAGAATTGGCCTCATCTGTCTTCTGCGAGCGAGGGTTCCTGCAGATAAATCCGAAAATATCTGAAGCTCCTGGCCTTCGAACGTTATAGGGGGGGCCCCCTTTAATTTCTTCCATATTCTTTCTTTGTCTTCGTATTGGTGAAATTTAACAATCACGTCCCTTGGAGTATCTAACTTTATGTGGGGGGGCCTTCTTATTCTGTGCACCCTGTCTATCAATATGGGCTCTTCTTCTCGCTTTCCCATAATTGGGTTGAAGATTTTCCTCATCTTTTCCCATAGGTCTTCCTTTTGTTGCTCCGGGATGGACCTAATGCGCAGGTTTTGTCGGCGGCTTTGGTTTTCCTGTTCCTCCAGCTGGAACACTATGTTGCGGTTTTCCTTCCGCAGTTTGTAGACTTGATCCTTTAAATCGGAAATTTCTTTAGTTTGAAGCGCTGAGGCTACCTCTACTTCTTCCACCCGCCGAAGGAGGTGCCCCATATCCGCTCGAACGTTTGAGATTTCAGATTTTATCACATTTTCTAGTTTGGAAAACATTTCTGCTAATTCTGTTTTACTTGGAACTAACGCCAATATCCTGTGTTCTTCCACGGAGCTCCAGGCTAATGCCCCCTCGAAGTCCAGTTCTTCACAGGCCTTGTCCCCCTGACCCCCTTTTTGCTTCTGTTGGTCTTTCTTTCTATCCTTAGCCCCTGTTTGTTTCGCCTCCATGCCTGGGCTTTTGGCGCTTACTTCTTTTAAGTATTTTTGAATAGAGCTGGTATTGAGACTCTCTCTGGCGCTCTGGGGTTCAGTTGTTCGTGTTGTACGGCCTCTCATGCTTTCTCCTTAGCCTGGCGTTTTCAGCTACCATTTGTTGGGGGCTAATTGCTTTGGGCCGAGTCTCCGCCCCAGGGATTTGGTTTATCCTACTGTTATAACTTCCCTGTAGGGCCAGGCGGCAGGGTAGTCTGGGCGTGGGGGGGGGTGGGGTGGCGGACGGGGATGTCTCCCTTCACCTTCCTTTCTTCCTCCCTCCTCCTCCTCCTGTCCTGCCCACTCCTCCCCTTTCCCCCTCCAGGTAATGTAGTTCAGTGGGACCCTATTCTCAGCAATATTCACAGTAGTATAACAAGGGGGGGAAAAACTGTATGGAGAGCTTGGCTTTGGCCGACTTTTTACTGCCCTGGAAAAGAAATTGTCAGTGCACGCCTGAATTAAAAGAGGTCATGTATCTTCATCCTTTACTCACTTCCCAACAAATAGCCCCACTCTTTTGTTCACAGAAAAGACAGTTCAGAGTTCAGACAACTTCAACTTCAATTTTCAAGCTTTATGCTACTGGTTTGAGATATGGGTGGCTAGGCTGTATTGTGCTGTATTACATCTTCTCATCTCTTTCCTCTTTTGTTAGTATACATTCAGATTGGAATATGTGCAACATGGATTAAGGCAGAGGGATCGCTCTTTTTCAAACCAATAACAGAGAGGGAAGAGGAAAAAATAAGCATAGAAAGAAAAAACCTGCTGCTGACGTCAGGCTGGAGCTCCACGCCTGATCCCTTTGCGGTGATGCTTCAGCCGCCGACAGTGCGATTTAGAGGCACCGATCCCGGCCGTTGCTCCTCTGCTCGGGGGGGTCCCGCCAGGCAAGGCCTCCTGCTACCACGTCCGCGGTGAGGGGGGGGGGAAAGGGAGGCGAAGCGATCTAGTCCAGGGGGCAGTTGCGCCGCTGGTCCGCGTCTCTGTGGTCTCTCACCCCACAGGACATCCGGACGCTCTGTCTCTGCACCTCCGCCAGAGCTGACGCTGGGCTCCTCCCCCGTGCAGGCGTCACACGCCCATCACCCTAGCTGTATTCTAACTGGGCCTACTGAAGTCAGAAGACCCACATCATCCTTGTCTTTTGTCCATAATGAGTCAGGTATTTTTGAGGCAATATCCTCAGGTATGTCATTCAATACAGTCTGAGGCATGACATTGTGTGTAAATAACTGTACAGTAATGGGGAACCTTAACTTGATACTAACAACAGATATGTTCCTATTTGCACTAACAAGTAAGGTATGGGGATGTGTTTGGTGTTTACTGGTATCTAATAATAAGCTCAGTGCTCTCCTAGTAGAAATCTTATTGTCTCCAAAAAGCCACACTATAGCTTCCCATTCATTTCCTATACAATCTTCTGCTACAGCCCTACAGTCCTGCAGGGTCAAATATATAGCAGTTACTGTAAATACAGCATGGTCATTAGGGTCAAGACCAGATACTAGTTCGTCCACGGGTTGGAATATAACATTATGTGGGGGATGTCCCTCAGTTTTAAAAAATAACACCACCCAGTCATTAGATTTGGTCCACATATCAACAATCTGATAAATCAAATCGTTATCAATTAGTGTGTACCTTTGCGCACCTACATAATTCTGTAAATACGCTTTTAGTGCACTTGGGTCAATGCCAGGGGTTTCACATATAAGACCTCCAGGGGTGCATGAAATGGTAAAGTTAAATTTGGACAGCAAATCCCTTCCTAGCAAGTTAACGGGAGAAGTAGGTGAATACAACAGAGGTTCAGTAACTGTTAATGAGCCCACAGTGATGTCAATTGGTTTGGTAAGGGGTACATTCTGAATTAACCCAGAGAAACCTTGGGTAGTAATATGTTTTCCTGACAGAGGCAAAGACTGACCATCCTTACCTATGCATGAAAAAGTTGCCCCAGTATCAACCAGAAACTGGATGGTATTTCCCCCCACATTGACATGCACTATGGGCTCTTCTTTGGGGGCATTGGTTATGGTCTTTACTGGCAACATATAGGTTTCTCTTGGGCACCCTCAATCTTGTTTAGGGTATGGGTCTTGTCTGTGGGGTCTGTATTCTCCAACTACATCGGGGTAGGGACCCCACATGGGGGCCCTACACATCCTAGCAGTATGTCCCAACTTCCCACAGTTCCAACACTGACCTGTTCTTTTAGTAGACATCCTATCAGGTGAATTTCTCTGGTTCCTCCAAGGGATCCTATATGGCACATATCTTTGGCTGTCATGATTATCTCTTACATTTGTAACAACAGCAGCCTCTACTACATGCGGTTTTCCCTGGTATACTTGCTGGTGCACCAGTTTTGCCTCATTACGAGTTTTCTGTTCCTTCCTATCTCTTTCACTCCTTTCCAGTTGTCTAAAGTAATGTATAATATGTGCTTGGATTTCCATCCAAGGTTTCTGTTCCATTCCTACCACCTCATCCAGTTTTTTCTGTATGTCTGCAGGTAATCCCTTTTTCATTGTATAATAAAATAGAGCATGGGATCCCCCTGT
The DNA here is from genome assembly GCF_042186555.1 of Aquarana catesbeiana. NCBI lineage: Eukaryota > Metazoa > Chordata > Amphibia > Anura > Ranidae > Aquarana > Aquarana catesbeiana. The sequence goes on from NC_133326.1 coordinate 633,255,857, forward strand.
CTCATTCCAGTCTTGTCCTACTTCCGCTCTCCATTTTTTCTGCATTTCAGTAATGTAGTCTAATGGGTCTTGCCCTTCTTTCATGTGAATTGCAGTAAGATTGGCTATATCCCTTCTATCGGGGTAAATCCTACGCATAGAATCCCAAATTAACTGTCTGTAAGGATTTAAATGTACCCCATCGTGTACATCTACCTGTAGGGTAATTTCAGGCAGTCCTGCTCCTACAAAAACTTCATTGGTCTTTGCTCCAATTGACCTTCCCAATAATGCTTTTATATCCCCTATTGTTATGGATTGCCCAGTTGTTATTTCCTCCAGCTTTCTAATCCATTCACTTGCACCTCCAGTCAATGAGGGCAGCGCTTTTATGAGATTTTCCTGATCCATATGGGACCAGGGCACATACCTCAAGTTTACCCCACCTAGTCCTCCTGGAGCCCAGAGTAATGGCTGTTGTAAGGCTGTCTTTTCCTCAATAGATTCCCATTTTATCAAACAATCACCCATGTATTTATAATCCCAATTTGGGTCACCTCCTTTTCCCCTGATCATTTCTCTTGCTAAATTCATGTAAAATGTGAGAAATGATCCCTCTTTTGGCCATGGATCAGCTACAACTTTTTCAGTCCAACTACTTAGATTGGCACTGAAGGGATTTACATAGTACCAACCATACTTTACTGCCATCTTTTCATTTGGGGTCATCTTTAGTTGACTATTCCCTGAATCCTGAAAATTTCTTATTTCATTGTTTTTTGGAGTTGCAAAAACAGGGCACATGGTATTGGTGTCTGGATATCCTGTCTCATCTATTGTCACCTTTGTTTCTCCATATTCCTTATAACTCACTTCTCCCTGTCCCCTTGATTCTCCTTTCCTTGTGCTACTCTTCGGCTGTTTCACTTTACTGTCCTCAATCTCACTTATCTCTCCCCCTCCTTCCTTGTCACCCAGATGAATGCCAATAAGTCGTTGGACGACTCAGTGCAAATCAGCCTTGACATCCCGTAGTTTTATCAGGGCTGAAGCATCTACCCAAACATCACTATTTTCCCCATTACCTCCATTGTCTCTAGTACCCTCTGTCAATGTAGAATCAAAAGTAACTCTATTTATAGAAGAGGATTTAGGGGTACTACAAACTATTGGTTGAGGCTGATTTGCTATAGGGGCTGAGGGGCCTTGCAAGGGCTGGTGGGAAGACGCTAAAACTTGCGGAGCTTTGTATCCTAAAGCCACAGTGGGCACCTCTATTTCAGGGTATAATCCCTTGGGGGTCTCATAAGGGGGAGGATTACAAGCATTTGCCATACCCTTGTCTGTTAGGCTGCACACTCGCACATCCTGTGCTGCCTGATGGGCTACAGTGTGCCAGAGGTTAAGTATCCTTGAATGATGTTTTCTGTATTTGCCCTTTTTTACAGTTTCTATCCATGTGTGGAGCCCACTAAGTGTATTTGGATTAAAAGTTCCCCCTATTGGCCAGGCTAGGGTTAACCCCTTAGTCTGCTCCTGCCACTTCTCATCATATTTGATTATATCCTGTTTTCTATCTGGGTATTGCTTAATAACTTTATCTAATGGAGTATCCATACTTACAAACAACAATCCTGACTCTATATATACAAAATGATTAGTATTCACAAAATTGTTAGTAAGCAGCAGTGCTCAGAGTGAAGCCCAACGGCACCGTGGGGAAAGGCCCCACGTCTCTTTACAGAAACGCTACTATAAGACAAGTATCCCGCCAAGCCCTGCTTGCCACGGTGATCAGGAATGTCTCAACCTGATCTTAGCCCAGTTAGTACATATATAAATGCATTACAATCAAACATGATATATATACAAATACAAACGTTTTCATGTGATTATTAGTTAGAAACGAGACCGTCCTCAAGATCTACCTGTAAAGCAAAAATCATTGCATCATCAAAGTCAATCTTAACAATTAGGCGTGTAATGGTACTATATTTGTGTGCAATTCCCTCAAACATTAGAGTATGAACATTAATGACTTCCTCCCTCACAGCGTCTATTGTTGCCCATAGATTAGGTAACCGTCTCCCTTCAGGCTGCTTTTCAAGTAAGTTGATTTTTAATGGAAATATATTATCTAACAAGGATGATTCAAAATTTAATGCAGTTAACAGATAATCTCTTGGATATCCGTATTCAATCCTGGCCAGGATGTCCTTAATTCTATGAGGAAGGATTTGACACACTATTTCCAACCCAAGGATCACTGTCCTAGAAAACCACAATTCTGCACAGGCGTCTTCTCTAGTGTATGGAACAATTACACCCTTTACAATATGCTGAGCCTTTTCCCACCAAGAAAGGTCTGACATTACTTACCTCCAAGAATATATATATATAAAAAATATATATTAATAATAAATGAATAAAATAAAAAAATAAAAGAAAATAATAAAAAAAATAAAAATAAATAAATAATAATAAAATAGATCTTGCAGGGGTTTTAATTATCCTGAACCTTTTCAGGACTGAATTTTATGGTCTAGGCAACCAACATGCATGTAAACATAGGTTCTCCAGGGGATTTAAATCCCCAAAACCTCATCCAGACAAAATTTTGCAGTCAAGGGAAACAACATGCATGTTACGCAAGTTCTCCAGGGGTCTTTAAGTCCCCAAAACCTCATCCAGACAAAATTTTGCAGTCAAGGGAAACAACATGCATGTTACGCATGTTCTCCAGGGGTCTTTAAGTCCCCAAAACCTCATCCAGACTTAAATTCGCAGTCCAGGGAACCAACATGCATGTTAACATAGGTTCTCCAGGGGTCCTAAATCCCCAAAACCTCTTCCTGACTAATTTTTGCAGTCCAGGGAACCAACATGCATGTTAACATAGGTTCTCCAGGGGTCCTAAATCCCCAAAACCTCTTCCTGACTAATTTTTGCAGTCCAGGGAACCAACATGCATGTTAAATATAGGTTTATATAGAAAGTAACTTAATCCTCTACAGGGGTCCCCCTTCAAAAATAATAAAATAAATAAATAAAATATAAAATAAAATAAAAAACAAAAACAAAAAAAACAAAAAAAACAAAAAATTAAAATAAAATACAAAATTTTACAAATGTTTCCACCCAGGGTATCTCAACCTGTACAATGGACCTTAAAGCACCCACAGTTGAGAAAACCCAACCTGTTATCACAAAGATCTGCCTGGTGGACAGCGATACCCCAACAACAACCACCTGCCCCTCCTAGCGCTAGCAAAACACGGCACAACACAATGCAGAACTAATAATAGGTGTCTGCTAACCTGATATATTGCGCAATATTGTGTTGAGCTCAGTGCCCTACCAGCATGGAGTTAGGCAAGATCGGAGTTGAGGTTATGCTGTCCCCATACGGGCCACCAAATGAAGTAGAATAGTAAAGTATCGAACCAGGCAGAACTTAAGCAATGCAGGTTTATTAACAGCTGATAACATACAGGTTTATGTTCAAAATATTACAATATACAGGTCTAATTTATACAGTTTCTTACACCCCCCTTGTCTTAAAAAAAAAATAAAAAAAAAAAAATTTAAACGTTATTATTGTCACATGCTAATAGTTATACAATAGACATATGAAAATTGATATAATTGTAAATACATGTCAAGTATACTTGAACAAAATTACACTGAAAGATGTATTACCAGGACTTCTGAACCATATAGATTTTCCACATGATCTTATTTATATATAACCTTAAGTGTACGTATGTATATGAAAGAAGTGGACAAGTACCCACTAAACACAAAGGAAAAAAAAAAACACAAAAATATACAATAATAAAATAAAACCAAGAACCTTACTGGAGTGAACCCCTCACCCATCCCACGTTTGATTTCAGGGTTGTGTGACACCTTATATCAAAATGATGCAGAGAAAGGTAAGACCTTATAAATCATACAGAGCACCCCTTTGCTCAGCTATTCCTATGTGGCTAAAATATTAGGGTCTACTTGGTCTATTTACGGGTTTTTTGGCCACTGTTTCAGAGGAATCCTCCCACCTGTACCATTCTTTTCTAAAAAATGTTGTTCATCCTCTAGCCTCATATGTCATCTCATAAAGTGTGATATCAGAGTTAACCAGTTTCTTCCAAGCTATCAGTTCAAGAGTAGCAGTACGTATTCAGTTTATTGCTATTAATTTTCCTACATAAAAGTACAGGGGCCTCAAAAAAAAAGCTTAGTAGTGCTATCCATCGTTTCATCTTCCAGGACCCCTAAATGACAAACCAGAGGACTGCATGTGTTTGGTAAATCAAATGTGTCGGCTATAAATTCAGTAACTTTTGACCACAGGGGTCTAATATTGTGACACTCTCACATCATGTGTATAATTGATCCCCTTCCGGTTTGACACATATCTGTATCCCTTTTCTCCATTCTAAAGAGGTGTATAATATACTTGATGTAAGTAATGTAACTGTATCATTTTGTCCCTGGAGGGAATAACTGTGTCTACATACTGTAGGTATCAAGCACATTTATATTTATTTATTTCAGGTACTTATAGTATTTCTCAAAAGTGAGTACACCCCTCACATTTTTGTAAATATTTTATTTTAACTTTTCATGTGACAACACTGAAGAAATGACACTTTGCTATAATGTAAAGTAGTGAGTATACAGCTTGTATAACAGTGTAAATTTGCTGTCCCCTCAAAATAACTCAACACACAGCCATTAATGTCTAAATCCATGGCAACAAAAGTGAGTACACCCCTAAGTGAAAATGTCCAAATTGGGCCCAATTAGCCATTTTCCCTCCCCGCTGTCATTTGACTCGTTCGTTTTTCAAGGTCTCAGGTGTGAATGGGGAGCAGGTGTGTTAAATTTTGTGTTATCCCTCTCACTCTCTCATACTGGTCACTGGAAGATCAACATGGCACCTCTTGGCAAAGAACTCCCTGAGGATCTGAAAAAAAGAATTGTTGCTCTACATAAAGATGGCCTAGGCCAGGGATATGCAATTAGCGGACCTCCAGCTGTTGAAGAACTACAAGTCCCATCATGCCTCTGCCTCTCTGTGTCATGCTTGTGGCTGTCAGAGTCTTGCTATGCCTCATGGGACTTGTAGTTCTGCAACAGCTGGAGGTCCGCTAATTGCATATCCCTGGCCTAGGCTATAATAGGATTGCCAATACCCTGAAACTTCGCTACATTACGTTGGCCAAGATCATACAGTGGTTTAACAGGACAGGTTCCACTCAGAACAGGCCTCGCCACGGTCAACCAAACAAGTTGAGTGCACATGCTCAGCATCTTATCCAGAGGTTGTCTTTGGGGAATAGACGTATGAGTGCTGCCAGCATTGCTGCAGAGGTTGAAGGGGTGGGGGGTCAGCCTGTCAGTGCTCAGACCATACGCCGCACACTGCATCAAATTGTCTGCATGGCTGTCATCTCACAAGGAAGCCTCTTCTAAAGATGATGCACAAGAAAGCCTGCAAACAGTTTGCTGAAGAACCATGTCCTGTGGTCTGAGGAGTCTGATGAGACCAAGATAAACTTATTTGGTTCCGATGGTGTCAAGCGTGTGTGGCGGCAACCAGATGAGGAGTACAAAGACAAGTGTGTCTTGCCTACAGTCAAGCATGGTGGTGGGAGTGTCATGGTCTGGGGCTGCATGAGTGCTGCCGGCACTGGTGAGCTACAGTTCATTGAGGGAACCATGAATACCAACATGTACTGTGACATACTGAAGCAGAGCATGATCCCCTCCCTTCAGATAACTGGGCCGCAGGGCAGTATTCCAACATGATAACAACCATAAACACACCTCCAAGACGGCCTCTGCCTTGCTAAAGAAGCTGAGGGTAAAGGTGATGGACTTGCCAAGCATGTCTCCAGACCTAAACACTATTGTGCATCTGTGGGGCATCCTCAAATGGAAGGTGGAGGAGCGGAAGGTCTCTAACATCCACCAACTCTGTGATGTCATCATGGAGGAGTGGAAGAGGACTCCAGTGGCAACCTGTGAAGCTCTGGTGAACTCCATGCCCAAGAGGGTTAAGGCAATGCTGGAAAATAATGGTGGCCACACAAAATATTGACACTTTGGGCCCAATTTGGACATTTTCACTTAGGGGTGTACTCACTTTTGTTGCCAGCGGTTTAGACATTAATGGCTGTGTGTTGAGTTATTTTGAGGGGACAGCAAATTGACACTGTTATACAAGCTGTACACTCACTACTTTACATTGTAGCAAAGTGTCATTTCTTCAGTGTTGTCACATGAAAAGATAGAATAAAATATTTACAAAAGTGTGAGTGGTGTACTCACTTTTGTGAGATACTGTATATAGCACTGTCAGTTTGCACATTCACATCAGTTCCTACCCTCAAGGAGCTTACAATCTAAGGTCCCTAATTCACATTCATACATACAAGGGTTAATATAGACAGGATCCAATTAACCTACCAGCATGTCTTTGGAGTGTGGGAGGAAACTGGGGTACCCAGAGGAAGCCCACGCAGGCTCAGGGAGAGCATGCAAACTCCAGACAGGTAGGGTCGTGGTTTGGATTGTAACCAGTTATCCTTTTGCTGCTGTGCGAAAGTGCTAACCACTACACCACTGTGCTGCCCCCATCAACCCCTAGTTCTTCCATCAAATCAGGCACTATACCCAGTTCAGCCCCCTGATTTTTCAAAAATCAGACATAATCAGACCGCCAGGGAGATTAATGTTAGATTCTTCACATGAAGAATCTCTGCCTGGTCCCGGGCATTGATAAGCGCGATCCACATGAGAGGTACCCCCACGTTCAGGGTGAGTAGGCCCCATCCACACATTTGTCCCTTGCTTAAGTATAGCCTAAATTAAAAAAAAAATCCTGAAAAAGTCAGCACAAGGGACATACAGTAACTTACATCCAATAAATCCCTTGTGCCGATTGCTCTTCTTTTAGTTGAAATCCTCCACCATCCCTTGGATACATTACCCCTACTCACCTCGAGTTACGACTTGCGCTATTCTTTGTGCCTTTGATCATTTCCTGCGTTTGGCTTGGCATTCTGACGATATAGTATAAGATGTTGCCACTCAACACACAGAATTGCTTCCTGTGCTGAAAAAAAATGCCCGTTTAGCGACAAGGATCGGACTCATCACCTCTGCTGCCTTTCACAGCTGTCATTGAAGCTATAGTTGTGTGACCCTCATGCCCAGTTCAGGTGTGAAGTTATGCTTCTATCCCATGGCCTTTAATTATTTTAGCGGAGGCTTCATTTGGCAATCCAGACTTGATGATATCATAGCCAGAGAAGCTTATTTAGGTGTAAATTGTATCTAACAAAGTAATTGGAGTTGGCTTCATGCTAATGCTATGCTAAGTCCATAGAAGCTGCACACGTCAGACTGACCCCCTATCCACTTGCAGGGGATGGAGACGCCAGACTATCCATCTCACGGATTCATGACACCAGCTGTTCGCACATAGCACGGCTGACCTGGGGCGCGTTGCAGCTTCAGGTGGAATAATATGACAAGTTAAATGTGAATTACTGTACACAGAGTAATACAAGCTGTTTACACTACATATGGTGGCCTACTTAAATATTGACTTCACATTTAGATTTTTGTTACATTATATAGATAATTAGAATAGAATGTACACCGATCAGCCATTACTTGTGAAACACATTGATTATTCCATTACAATGACATCTAAAAATTCAGTGGGTTATATTAGGCAGCAAGTGAACATGTTGTCCCTGAAGTTGTTGCGTTGAAAGCAGAAAAGAAGGGCTTCACGCTCCATGCTGACCCATCTCCATAGCCTCAATTGCCTACAATGGGCATGAGCATCAGATCTGGACCAAAGAGCAATGGAAGTAGGTGGCCTGGGCTGCCAAAGACATGGGGTATTATTTAAATTGAGAGGCACTATCATGTTAAGCATGCATTGCTGTTTGTTTGCCTTAGGCCGGCCATACACAGAGCAAGTTTCTTTCCTGCAATCAGGAAAGAAATTCACTCAATTCCCCCATCAACACAGAGAGTGTTGATGCAGGAATCCCTCCTGCTGGGCCATTGTCTTTTCCCGGCGGGGGTCAGGGGAGGGCAGGGGAAACCATCCCTTCTGGGAGAAGAAAGCAACAATTGCAAAAGAATCCGGCAAGCTGGTTGTACCGAAGTTGATCGACTAATCAACTTGGTACATTCAGCCTGCCCATTAACGGTTTGTATCTCAGCCGGTTCCTGCTGAACCGAGGGAGAAAAGAGGAGAGCGCCACTAAGTGTAGTAGATTATAAAGTAGATTATAAACAGTTTTATTTTGCCCCCGTAATGGGCAACTCACAAAATCAAGGGCATATACAGGCTCATCTAGTATAGTGGTGCTGGGTACTTTTGTTCAACTATCATCTCCAGCACTTCAGCAGCATGGAGGAAGCCTGTTGGGGCCAGGAGCTGGAGCCGGATGTACACTGAGGAGACGCAATGGTCCAGGTGGAACGCAGAGTGGAGCGCAGCATGGCGGGAGCAGCTCAGGGCGGTGCTGACGTCACAGATCCCAGAATGCAATGCGACGTGTTTCAGAGCACGCGACGTGCTACATCGGAGCTGACCTGAAAATATTACCTTGATTCTTATTAAATTTTCTTCCATACAAATCAGTGTATAAAATGAAAAATATTAACAGTGTATGAAAAAAATGATTTCACTTAAAAAATAAACCTTCTTATTAGAAAATAATAATTGTTATTAGAATTAGCCAAATATCTGTCCCCCGCAAACGCTCTCGGTAATGCCCTGAGCCTTTTCCTTCAGACCAGTGGCGGCTGGTTCTCAATATTTAGGGGGGGTCGGCAAACAAACCTCCCCCTCTCACTCGCAGTGCTCTGTACCCCGAGCCCACCCTTTTTTGAGGCCAATTAGATCTCAGGCTCTAATCATGTGCTTCCAAAAAAATTAAAAAACCCCATTGAAATCCATGCGTCCAGCACCCTGCATTGAGATTAGGGACTGGATTGGGGGGGGCGCCCCTGTGCTCTGCATGGACGGGCCGCCACTGCGTCAGACTCTAAAGAAAACGATGCTTCCTCTATACCAGCCTTTTTTTCAACCATGGGGCCCATTCATCCTCCATGTTTCTTCAGGGGTGCCTTTGCAAAATGCCTAATAATTGCTCAAATATTGTATACAAGCCAGCAGATGGTTGAAGCCTGCCTTTTAGTTACCCAAAGCCACAGGTTTTCATTGTGCACCATTACAAGCTTCCAGCTGCTTGAGTCCTAACATCCAATGATGTCATTGGTTGATAAAGAGGATGTTGGGCGCCTGCACAGCATCCTTGTTTGCCCCTCTCCATCAGCACTGGGGTCACATTAGCTGAATGAGGGAGAGGAACATTCAGTACCAGTGTCCAAAGAAGAATTTACTTTGGAAGAATAAATTCCCTCTAATGTTGGGTGTCCTATGTGTGTAGATGTTGCTGCATTATAAAAATCTATTAGTTTAGTTATTTACATTTTAGAATGGGGTGCCTTGAGATTGTGCAAAACTTTTAGGCTGGGTTTCCACTAGTGCAACTTTGTTATGCGATTTGGGACTGAAAAGTCGCATCACAAGTTGTATCCCATGATTTCCAATGAGTACCGTTCATATCTGTGCAACTTTAAGACGCAGCGACTTCAAAGTAGTCCTTGCACTACTTTGGTCCGACACAAATGTAATCAAAGTGGGACCAAAGTAGTGCAGGGACTACTTTGAAGTCACTGCGTCTTAAAATCGCACAGATATGAACGGTACTCATTGGAAATCATGGGGTATGAATACTTTGGCCCCACTTTGACCTCAAGAATACACAGGCATTGCTTCAAGTCACAGCAAAAAATTGCGGTAAAATTGCGCGACTTTGGGGACGCAGTAGTGGAAACGGAGCCTTAAGGGTGCCTTGACTGAGAAAGGGGTTGAGAAACACTCCTCTATACCAATAACCTTTAAGTGCCAGAAAGCTAAGCTTGGAATATAATTAGTACTAACATAAGCTTCTTGTAGAACCAAGCCCCATTTTAAATGAATGCCCCGTTTCAAATTAAAGTATAACTAAAAGCAAAACTTTTTTTTTTTTTTTTTACTTTTGGATAGAGATTACAGGGGGGATTGAATGCTTCTCAGTTTGTATTGCTGTCTGTGCCCCCATTAAGGAGATTTACCCTCTCTATGATGTAAAAGTAGAAGAAAATCCAAAATTTTGGCTTGTCCCCAGAATAGTAATAAAATGGAAATCTTCCTATGGGGGCACTAGTTCTGGTAACCGGGGGGTCAAGGAATTCCCTTAATTTATAGGTATTTCTTCTCACTTCCTGTATCAAAAAAGTGTCTGTAGTAACATATTGGACTTTTGAGGCACAACGCTTTAGTAAAATTTGTAACATTTTATTTAATTTCTTTTGAAAAAGTAAACATATAATAAAATACAATTATAAAACAGTCATTTTAAACCACTGCAGTGATTTATAGCAATTCTTTCCACTCAACGCGTTTCATGGACATGGTCCTCTTCATCAGGAGCTAGCAGACTTGAATTGCTGCCATCTAAATAGAGTGACACAACTGATCTTAAATAGTCATACAAATATAGTGCATTTTCATACATCATGCCAGAAATTCCTCCCCATGGACTGCAATAATGTGTATCCAGATATTCCTTGCAGTTCAACCATACGTGGCACAGGGGTCCCAAGATGGGGAATCTCCCTCCCCCTTCTCCTCCTCCTCCAACCTCCAGCTTAAATCATTCTTTTTATTGCTTTATTAGTTCTTTCAATTGGTGGGTGACAGAAGTATCACCCAAACCTTCACTTCATTATTTATTTATTTTATATTCAAGGTTATTTATGTGTGTTCCCCTCCCAGGGGGCTCCATCAAGGGTTGAATTACACATACCTTCATTCCAGAAATGTCTTAAATTCAAAATGTAATATTTACCTTATATGTTGCAGTCAAAAGAAATGATTTAGACATTTAGGTCATTTCTGTTATTGTGGTGACACGGGTGGTCCATTACCCAGGTGATTGGTAAATAAACTTCTCTCATATGTTTAGTTTTGGTTCCTCACATTCAGTCTATAAAATAACCATGATTTAATTTAATTTTTATTGCTCACAGTTACTTAATAAAAGTAGTAATGATGTTATAATAATGGTGATAGTGGTATTATAACAATGCTAGTAGTAATAATGATATTAGCTATAATGGTGGTACTATTACTGGTAAACAGAGTAACATTCCTCCGTGAAACCATACTGGGTTTGCACAGTAAAAATTAGCCAATAAAAAAAATTAGCCAATAAAAATACAAACTTATCACAAAGACAAGACGAGGTGGGAAGTTACTGCTGGTTGTAGGTATTTCCAACACAGTAAGATCCAAAGCTGACAGCCATATGCTGTCTCGTTTAGGCAGAGGATAACAAAATCTGCAGATTAAATGAGGATAAATAAACTGTCAGTTACTAAACCAGTTGCCGCCCGGCCACCATCAAATGACGGCGGGGCGGTGTGGCTCTCGTTCTGGGACAACGTCATATGACGGTGTCCTAGAAAGACCGCTCTCACGCGCCCCCCCCTCCCCCCCGGGGCGCGCAGCGCAGCGATCGCTGCCGCGCTGTGTTGCTAGGACAGGGGGACATCTACACATGTAATCTGGGCACTGAACATCAGTGCCCTGATTACAATATAGCGCCAACAGTGTCACCAATCAGTGGCCACCATTGCCCATCAGTGCCAGCAATCAGTGCCCACCACTGCCTACAAGTGCCACCAATCAGTGCCCATTAGCGATGCCAGTCAGTGCTGGCTTTCAGTGCCGCCTATCGGTGCTGCCCATCAATGCCCATCAGTGCCACCCATCAATGCCCATCAGTGCCCATTAGTACCGCCTATCCATGCCACCCCCACCAGTGCCGCCTATCAGTGCCCACCAGTGCCGCCTATTAGTGCCCATCAGTATCGCCTATCAGTGCTCATAAGTGCCACATATCAGAGCCACCTATCAGTGCCCATATGTGCGGCATATTAGTGCCGCCTCATCAGTGCCCATAAGTGCCACCTCATCAATGCCCACCAGTTCAGCCTATCAGTGCCGCCTCATCAGCGCACATCAGTGAAAGAGAAAAAGTACTTCGTTACAAAATTTACTGACAGAAACTAAGTAAAAAAACATTTTTTTTTTAATTTTTTCTTTTTTTTTTAGTAAAAAATAAAAAATTCATCAGTGATTAAACACCACCAAAGCTCTATTTGTGTGAAGAAAATGATAAACATTTCATCTGGGTACAGTGTTTTTTTTTTTGTAGTATACACTATAGGATTGTAACAGACCTGGGACACCTTTGGGCACTCCAAAGAGAATAGTAATGCGGAGCGCATAGTGCCCCCTCTCCCTCTTGTCAGGCCTTGTTCCGGGCCACATTCCTGTCTGAATAATAACAGAACAAACAATTTTCGTTTAATGTGTACCGTTTTCGTCCGATTTTTGTACAAGAAAAATCTGAAAGACTGTGCATGATCAGAAACAACAGAAAAAGCCTTAGTTCGTAAGATAATACGTACAAATCTTCTTTCATTCTTCCGATTTGCTGTGAAATATCAATAACATTCGGACGAACGTTCGCCCGATTTTCTTATAGCATGTAATCCACTTTAGTGTCAGATTTGTCTGCCGCAATGTTGCAGTCCCACTAAAAATTGCTGATCGCCGCCATTACTAGTAAAAACAATAAGAAAAATAAAAAGTCCATAAATCTATACCATAGTTTGCAGACGCTATAACTTTTGCGCAAACCAATCAATATACGCTTTTTGGATTTTTTTTACCAAAAATATGTAGCAGAATACAAATTGGCCTAAACTGATAAAGAAATTAGATTTTTAACATTTTTTTTTTATGTGTTTTATAGCAGAAAGTAAAAAATATTGTTTTTTTTTTTTTTCAAAATTGTCGGTCTTTTTTTGTTTATAGCGCATAAAATAAAAACCACAGATGGTGATGGTGATCAAATACCACCAAAAGAAAGCTCTATTTGAGGGGGAAAAAAAAGGACATCAATTTTATTTGGGTACAGCGTCACATGACTGCGCAATTTCCAGTTAAAGCAACGCAGTGCCATATCACAAAAAATGGCCTGGTCAGGAAGGGGGTAAACCTTCCGGAGCTGAAGTGGTTATAGGCAATGTACTGAGACTGATGACACACTTTGAATAAAACAAAAATTTATTACATTGCAATAAAATGAACTAAGGATTGAGTAGAGAAGTATTTTTTTCCTTTTGATACTTTCTGTGATACCTTCTATAGGTGGAAAGTGGCTGCAGCATTGTGGAATGAGTTAAAGTAGAACTCCAGGATAACCCTTACCCGTCTTAAAAATGTATCCTCACCAGTGGCGGCTGGGCTTCTTTTTTTTGGGGGGGGGGGGGCAGCAAACAGCACTCCCCCCCCCCCGGGCCGCCGTTGGAGCAGCACTACCCCCCGTGGCACAAACACACTCCCCCACCACCCGCTGTCCTTACCCTGGATGCGGCCGGTGAGAGCGTGGCGGGCTCGGGAAAAGCTGTTCTGGTATCCTCTCCTGGAGTAGCTTCTGCGTTGTCTCCTCTCTCCTCCTCCAAGTGACCAATAGGATAGCCAGACATTTTGGGTAATCGGGAAACAGGTTTTATACCTGCTTCCCGATTGGCCGGGAGGAGGATTAGTGTTGCAACAGCGAATTTTCATCGCTGGGACAAGCACCCCGTTTCCTATGTGACTCAGCCACCAATTTTTAGTAACACAGCACCTCTAAGGAGAATCACTATCTGACATGACATGCATGCATGTAGAACGCCCATATGCGTTTTTTGGATACTTTATGTATGTCTTATGTATACTATATGCTGTTTACTTACCGTTAATTTGTCGTTCAAACTGGTTCATTTGTGACAGTTTTATTTCGAGAAGCTTGTATACGTTGACACACATATCTGCATGGTTTCCTTAGCGACATCTGTGTAGCCCCTTTGCTTTATTCCTTTGACTTCTGCCTGAAATCATCTCTTCTACGTTCCTATGTTTCTACCTTCTGTCTTTACCTTTGTTTGTCATCAGCTCTTTTCCTTCTATTTCATAAACTGTTTCTTTTTTATAAGGTGTCTTTTCCTTTTTCCTTACTACATACATGGTAGATGTGAGTACGATCGCTTGGTCTTATCATATATTATACGGCTTTTTGCTTACATTTCATTTATATATTTTTTTCACTTATGTCCGACGCAGTAATATGCCTCGGATAGAACATTGATTATTACTTAATGTTTTATAACCGTGCCTTACATTAGTCAACTTCGGGTCTCTGACAGTGATCGTCTCTCTCTCTACTATTGTTTGTGGTATGTTTGATTGCCCTCAGCCGTGCAGATATATTTAATGCATTGTTCAGTGCCTTGTCATGTTTTTATACTGTATATTGTATCTATATTAGAACTCTGTTAGCAATATTATATGCTAGGGACAGCATGCCAACACAGTGAACCAGTTCTATTCTGACTTTACTAAGTATATATTAATGCTGTGTCATTCTTTCAGAGGTCTTAATCCTATTGGCTCTCTGTTTTTTCGTGCTGCCCATTTTCCTGTGCCCATTTGGTTTCCATTTTAGTCTTAGATATGGGAGGAGTCTCTGGGGGTTGTCTATCCCCTAATTGGTTTTATTTCACTAGAAATATTTTTATGGTCACCAGGTAGGATTAAGCATCTATATTAATGTGAAACGCGTTAGCATGTCTGTACCTTTCACCACCATGATGTAAGAGATTTTGGATCTTCTGCACTGTTTTGCCACGAATAAAAGGTGTTATTCGGAGTGCGGTCGTTCAGCTGTTTTCTTCAACTAGTGACTAGTCTTCTGCCATCTGTCCTTTTTAGACACAGCTTCCAGAGTTTAGATACTCTTTTTAATATAAAGTTTACTTTATAAAAAAAATGGTGATTGTTTATTTTTGCTAACTAAGTGCCAGTTCACACCAGCGCGACTTTGAAGCCAACATCCCTGCGCAACTTAAGCAAGGCTTGCATACTACTTCAACAGAAGGCAATGCAAGTCATGTTGAAGTCACCCCAAGGTATTTCAGGTACTTATTTATTTATTTCAGGTACTTATATAGCGCCGTCAATTTACGCAGCGCTTTACATATACATTGTACATTCACATCAGTCCCTACCCTCAAGGAGCTTACAATCTAAGGTCCCTATCTCACATTCATACATACTAGGGAGAATTTAGATCCAATTAACCTACCAACATGTCTTTGCACAGGAACCTTTTTCTAAGTTGGAGCGGCTTGAGTCGCACCGATTAGAGCGCTTCAATTGACGTTAATGGGGCGTGACTTGTCATGCAACTTTGTCACATGACAAGTTGCGGCAGTGTGAACCGAGGCTTAATGTCCTTCACTTAGTGTTTAGATACTTTCAAGAAGTAGAGAATGTAAGACAAGCGTGATTCACCTCTTCCAGGACCAGAGCCCAAATTATAACATACCACATACCATGGAGCCTCCACTCCACATTCTGAAGCTGCTTCTCATCAGCTTGATGTCCTCTGTACAGGTTGGCAAACACTGCTGGACTCTAAAGAATATCAGATATTAATATGTTTGCCAGGCCTGTAATTTTATTCCCATCCTGACAGCTCCAACGTTCATTCCTACTCCTTTTCCTATACCAACAACACCTCCATAAATCACCTCTGCAAGTGCCCCATCTTCTCAGGGCACTACAGGCTAGAAGTGTCATTCAGTCCTCCGAAAACTCAGGATGGAAATGGTAGAATGATGAATGTTCACAGCAGAGCCAGTTGTCATTTTAACTCCTAAGACCCTGTTCTGATATATCACCTAATAGTCCCAATTAGGATTCAAAGCGGAATTCCACCCTGAAATGTTTTTTTCCATTAACAGACTCCTTTTAACCTATAAAGAAACATTTGGAGGAATTTTTTTTTTTTTTTTTATACTTACCAGAAATGCCCTGTTGCTATGTAGTCCTCCTAATCTGCCACTTCCTGGTCCGCGGAGCTCCTCGTCTCTTCCTCCCTCACCTGTGCTCCTGGGAAATGATGTGTCATCATTTCCCAGGAGTCTGTGGGCAGTACTGTGATGAAAAATCGATACGGCCGCCGGTGAATCGCGGATGCGCAAGATCGAGAGGTGTATGCTGGTTACCCAGCATGCACCTCTCCAATGCTTATCCAGAAAGAGATATTGGTTGGGCTTCACATGCCCACAATCATGATGGCAACGGCCACAACGGGAGGGAGAAACTTGTAAGTATTAAATTTATATTTTAGAAAGATCCACAATTAACCTTGTATACTCGTTTTTTTTATTTAAAAATTAATAATCATAATCAATAATGATCAATAAAAAAAAATTGTGGCCGGAACTCCGCTTTAAATATAATACATTGCATTTAGTGGTTATCAGTGCAAATGAGACAATCAAAGACCTCTAGGATCTGGCAATTGCTATCCTAGCTGCTAGAAATACAAAGAAGATCAGTTTTCTAGCGTGTCTCAGAACCTCCTCCAGTGATCAACCCAGAAGGGATTGCCAGGAGGACTTTTTGAAGCTTAACCACCTCAATACCAGGCACTTACACCCCCTTCCTGCCCAAGCCAATTTTCAGCTTTCAGCGCTGTCGCTGTTTAAATGACAATTGCGCGGTCATGCTACACCGTACCCAAAACAGAATTTTTATAATTTTGTTCCCACAAATAGAGCTTTCTTTTGGTGGTATTTGATCACCTCTGGGATTTGTATTTGCTAAACAAATAAAAGAAGACCGAAAACTTTTTAAAAAAAAGTTTTTCTTTTGTTTCTGTTATAAAATTTTGTACATAAGTAAGTTTTCACCTTCACTGATGGGCACTGATAAGGCGGCACTGACGGGCACTGATAAGGCAGGACCAAAGAGGTGGCACTGATAGGCGGCACTGATGAATGGCACTGATATGCAGCACTGATGGGCATTGATAGGCGGCACTGATGGGCACTCATGGGTGGCAATGGTGGGCACTGATGGGCACTGATAGGCGACACTAATGGGCACTGAAAGGCTGCACTGATGGGTACTTATGGGTGGCACCGATAGGCGGCACTGCTGGGCACTCATAGGCGGCACTGCTGGGCACTGATACGTGGTACTGATATGCGGCACTGATGGCATTGATAGGCATCACTGATGGCACTGGCAGGCATTGGGTATGGGCACTGATTGGCAGTTGCCTGGGCACTGATTGGCATTTCCCTGGTGGTCTAGGGTGGCATACCTGGTGGTCCAGTGTGGTGGTATCCCTGGTGGACCTGGTGGCATCCTGGTGGTCCTGGTTGGGCATCCGAGGGGGGTCTGCGTTGATAAACAATCAGCACAGACCCCCCTGTCAGGGTGATCTTGTGGCGAATCCGCCACAGAGACCGCTTTTATCTGAAAGAGGGCCGCCCACTGAAGAAGAGGATACCTGGGTTATGGTAGCTAGCTGCTAGCTTCTGCCATAACAACGATATCCCTCTTCAAAGAGCCGCCGTATGACGGCGGGCGGTCCGGAAGTAGTGTCATTTGGCCCCCCTGTAACACCTAAAAAACCTGGCTGATCCTGCCAGTTTCTCCCCACCCCTCTGACCACAGTGTATCATGGCTGCTGAGACCAGACACCATGGTCAGTTTATGTGCCTCCATCATTAGCAGCCTGCTATCTGCTCTCCTCTCAGTTCCTGTGTCCTCCTCCCCCCTCCCCTCTCTGTCTGTGTGTGAGCCTCCCCCCCCCCTCCCCTCTCTGTCTGTGTGCGAGCCTCCCCTCCCCCCTCCTGCTGCTCTCATAACACTAACCTGTATACACCATCAACACTGCCTCCTATTGCAGTGCTCCCCCTCTGTGAATGATTTATAAATATAAATGCTGCAAATACATAATTTAAGAGCTGAGATTGCGATCACATGACTAGCCAGCTCTCTCCTCCTCCCCTCCAGACTGACATCAGCAGAGGAATCTCAGCCCCGCCCACTGCATCTCTCAGAGGAGGAAAGGAGAAAGCTGGCTGGTCATGTGATCGCAATCTCGGTAGTGAAATTAGGTATTTGCAGCATTTATTTTTATAAATCACACACAGAGGGGGATACTACAATAGGAGGCAGTGCTGAAGGTGTATACAGGTTAGAGTGGCTTAACAACCACTTTAAAGAGTATATAACATTATATACCTGAATCCAAAACCTCTTAAAGTGGTTCTAAAGCCTCAGATTTTTTACCTTTAGACCCCTTTCACATGGGAGCCTCTGTTGGACGGACTCCGCTTGTCAGTGAGGGGTCGCTCCGCTAATCCCCGCTGAGCAGGCGGGTGACAGGTCCATCTCCGTTCACTGTGCAGAGCGGACATTGACCCAGTCCCACTCTCCTACATCACCCCTGCTCATTGAAATCAATGGGCAGCGCCGCCGAAGTGCCAGCAAAGCGGCGCTTTGCGGGCGTTTTGAACCCTTTTCCGGCTGTTAGCGGTGTTTAAAAGCGCCCCGCTAACGGCCGAAAAGGGCCGCAAAAATGACGGTAAAGCGCCACTTAAAATAGCCCCAACACCCCAGTGTGAAAGTAACCTTGGGATTTCACATTATTTTAAGAAGAATTGTCACTTTATTTGTATATGAACTGCCACGTTGGATAATATGAACTGGCACAAGTAATATATAGTGATGTATCTTATTACCATGGTCATATATGTTTATGTATTATTTCCCATTGAATTTTATACTTCTGCTTGCTATGGTTTATGTTATCATCAGGTGGTAGCGCTGCACGTATCTCTATTTAACAGATGTCATAAAGTGCCTGCTGTTATCCTTGCCTCTCCCTCCACTATGATTCACCATCGAAGACCCAGCAAATGCCTATATCATCCAGGAATAGA
This sequence comes from Aquarana catesbeiana, assembly GCF_042186555.1. Classification (NCBI taxonomy): domain Eukaryota; kingdom Metazoa; phylum Chordata; class Amphibia; order Anura; family Ranidae; genus Aquarana; species Aquarana catesbeiana. The sequence continues at coordinate 633,274,838 of NC_133326.1, forward strand.
GCCGCGTATATACAGCCTTACTGCCTCCAACAATGCGGCACCTCTCAGCGTTGTCAGTCACCAGAGGAACGGGGGCATCCTCAGCCTTGTGCAAGTTACAACATTTTCAGTAGGAATTCCATCATTTCCAGCAGAAAGGGAGAAAGGAAGAGGCAAGAGCATTTTAGGGTGAATGCAATGTAGTGGCGGGCTTGGTATTTAACATTTAAAATAAAGCGCTAGTTAAAATGTACCTGTGGCATATGTGCAAAGTCTACACCCCACCCCAGGGAAAAATATAGTTATGCAAATTACAACTACAGCTTACATCAGGGGTCTCCAAACTACGGCCCTCCAGTTGTTTAGGAACTACAATTCCCATCATGCCTAGTCATGTCTGTAAATGTCAGGGTTTTACAATGCCTCATGGGATATGTAGTTGGAGCTGGAGGGCCGTAGTTTGGAGATCCCTGGCTTACATAGATGACCTCTGACCCATCCCCTCTGCCTTCCTACTGAAAAGTCGATATGTTGGATAGTCAATAGTGGTGGGCCCAGGGGTGAGCCAGAGCACAACCATGCAAGCTCTTGTCACACTAGGCATAAAAGGGCACTCTGGTTTTTGGACTCCCTGGTATTCTAGAAGTACAATACATTTCATGTGGATTCAGAAGGCAGTAAACTTTCAGCACTAAATTTTACCTATAGATAAGCCTAACCTATAGGTAGTGTAAATATCTCCTAAATGTGCACCGTTTAGGAGTTATTTGGTGCATATGCAGCCAGTGACATCACTGGCGCATGTGCTCTGAAGGAATGACCACCTGTGTCGTTCCTTCAAAGCTCTGTGACGTGAACAGCGCCTCCCGCGCCTCCCAATGATCGCGGCTCCAGCCACTCACAGAGAAGCAAGATGGGTGAAGATGGAAGCGGCCTCCAGCAACGACATTGCATCGCTGGAATGCTTTGTTTTCAGGTAAGTTTCACATAATGTGCTAGTATGCCATGCCATACTAGCACATTATGCCTTTACCTTACAGGTAAGAAAAAAAAAAAACGTCCAGCTGTTTACAACCGTTTTAACACACTGGAAGAAGAAACAGGTTTGCTAACATTAGCCCATTAATATAACCTTCACATAGGGGAGTAAAGAAAATGTATGTGCTGCTAGGAAGGGGTGCATTAAAGAGGAGGGCCGGCCTGGGTGAAAAAAATTAATAGTCAGCAGTCACAAATACTGCAGCTGCTGACTTTTAATATATGGAGACTTACCTGTTCAGAGAGCCCACGATGTCGGCACCCCAGCTGATCTTCGGATCGACTCCTGGGTGCTGCCACAGCCATTCCTGGTAAGGGAACCAGGCAGTGAAGACTTTCGGCTTCACTCCTGATTCCCTACTGTGCATGCACAAAGCGCACTGCGCTTTCTAATTGGTCTAGTGGCGGGGGGTGGGGGGGCGAGCTTCCGGGAGATCGGGCCGCGGCCCGTCTCCAGAAGTGGGGAAGGGAGCATATAAGCGAGCGTTCCACTTTTGGGTGGAACTCCGCTTTAAAGCAAAACTGTTGCTTTGCTCTGCAGGGCCATAATGCAAATTTGCTTTACAATAAATATCAAAAATGTGTTTCTTTGCAATGCTTTAGCTATTTAACTCTAATTCCGTGTACACACGATCGGATTTTCCGACGTGAAATGTTGGATGTGAGCTTGTTGGCTGAAAGTCCGACCGTGTGTATGCTCCATCGAACATTTGTTGTCTAACTTTCCAATTGTGTGTACACATGTCCATCGCACAAGCGATCAGTCTTGTAAAACTAGCGTTCGTAATGGAGATATCACATGACTATTGAATTTCCTTTTTATTGGCTCGCCGTACGTCTTGTAGGTCACCACGTTCGTAATTGTTGGCCAACATTTGTGTGAACGTGTGTAGGCAGGACAAGTTGGTGCCAACAACCTTCGAACAAAATTCCACGGTTTTGTTGTCGGAATGTCCGATCGTGTGTACGGGGCATAAGGACTTTTTTTGCAGCTGCTTCTAGGGGAGTCAGGCGTTTTTTTTTTTGTTTTTTTTTCTGCCTTTAAACTCCCTCCATGTTATCCTATCTGTCTGTGCACACATAGGTTTTTAGCAGCGTTTAGTGGCAGGGGCTTTTTAAAGGCAGGAAAAAAACCTACACCAGTGCATACAGGAGCTTATAATTACAATGTATATGACTCACTTTTCTTAAAACCCACTGTATACATATAACATTTGTAACAGTGACAATATCCAGTGAAGAATGAGAAGTATGAGCCTGCTTTTTATATTCTCCAGAAATTCTATATATAGAAATATCCTATTACTACACTCAAAATAACTAATAGACATAATCCACACTGTCACAACTGGGAAGGCCAAAATGGGGGGATTATAGAAGTTTATACATTAAATCAGAACCATCCAAATATTTAGATGGATGGGATTTTGAAACACTTTGCAACTGTTCAGTCCTATCAGCATACCTTCTAAATCTTAAAGTGAACCTGTAGCCATTGCAGCCACAAGCAACAGTTGATATTAAAGCAACCAGATCTCTAATTCCAGTTAAAGCATTACTAAGCCCTAAAGCAAGCATTTTTTTATATTGCAGTTTACCAATTCTTATGCCGTGTACACACGGTCAGACTTTTCGACCGGACTGGTCCGACAAACTTTCCAGCGGACTTTCGACGGACTTCCGACGGACTTTCTAACGAACGGACTTGCCTACAGACGATCACACCAAAGTCCGACGGATTCGTACGTGATGACATACACCGGAGTAAAATAAGGAAGTTGCGAGTAGCCAATCGTAGCCCTATCGTCGTTTTTTGTCCGACGGTTTTTGTCTGTCGGACTAGCATACAGACGAGCACATTTCTGGGTCCGGCGGAGTTACGACGTAAAGATTTGAAGCATGTTCCAAATCTAAAGTCCGTCAGATTTGCGACTGGAAAAGTCCGCTGAAGGTCCGGTGAAGCCCACACATGATCGGATTGTCCGCCGGCTTTGGTCCGTCGGCATCTGTCAGACCAGTCTGGTCAAAAAGTCTGACCGTGTGTACTCGGCATTAGATGTAATGGCTGCATTCATTTTCCTTTTTAGACTTTCTTTCTTCTACTTTTATCTGGTGCACTAGCTAGTAAGTCTGTTTTTTTTTTTTAAAAGCTCAAGCTCTCCAACTCTCCAGTAGAATGTATCAGTTTACATGGATGAGACAAACCACTTAACATTGGCAGGGGTGATTAAAATGATCAGCTTTTATTTATTCATGCAAAATCTTTATCCCAAAAGAAAAAAAAATGCTGTAACTGATTATAAAGTGTGAGTTGGAGTCAGGGCTGTCTTTAATATTGATTGGACCCTGGGCAAACATTTTCTTGGGCCCCCTCTTCCACACAATTTCGCTCTCCACATGCTTTGAGACATACAATAAATAGCAGCTAGACTCAAAATCAGTTTACTGGATCAGATCAGGCAGCGATTGCGATTGGTTGACAGAGGTTACAGTGTATCATTACCGATTACTGACTGGTTGCTAGAGGTTACAGCACATATTATAGCTTACTGTTATTTTCAAGAGGTTACAGCACATGACTTCTGCTTGTTGATTGGTTGTTAGAGGTTACTGCAAATTATTACTGCTCACTGATTGCTAGAGGTTACTGAACATCTATACCACTCACTAATTGGTTGTTAGAGGTTACTGCACATTATTATTGCTCACTGATTGGTTGCAAGAGGTTAGTGCACAGCATTACTGCTCACTGATTGGTTGCTAAAGGTTACAGCACATCATCTCCTCACTGCCTGCCTACGTATTCACATGCACCAAAATTCAGGGTGGTGCGGCACCATGTTATTTTGAAGAAGGGTTCCACCTCCAATTTGCTTACTTTTGCAGAACACGATGTTAGGCTTAATGACCACAGTTGTAGGCAGGACTTTCAAGCATGCCCCTTTACCTATTCGGTGGGCAGCATTCAGCAGAAGTGATGGTGGATGTGATCTCAGGGGGACATGATATACATATAGATGCCGACTATATTTACATATCAATGATGCAGTCCACGGCTATTTACATATTAATGCCATCACTATTTACATATCAATGCAGGTTATTTACATGTAAACACAGGGTCTACAGGTGAGTCATCTGTACATGGCAATATGGTAGAGCTGGGCAGCATTAGTAACAGAACTTCACACTGAGATATCGGGACACAGCACGAGACTAAAACTTCAAGGTATAAGGGGATTTAAACTGGGATCTTTGGCAAGTATGAGGCAGCTGCTTTGCTACAATGATAAGACCCAGGGCAGCTGCCCCTTTTCCCCTGCCTTAAAAACGGTCCTGGTTGGAGTTTGACTTCAATTTGTTAGTGTATCTAAATCAGCTAATACATTTAACATCCCCTCCCCAAGACTGACAATGTTACTATCTACTGTGCCATCTGTGCTCTTTCATCCAGAGTTGTGTCAGGAGCTGTGTTACTGGTCAGAACACCAGGTGAAAGCATTGGAAAAAAAGCCAAATGAAAGAAAACAAATGCAGCCACCACATCTAATGATTGGTAAGCTGCAATAAAATATTTTTTTTGGTTTTGGGTTTAATACTGCTTTAAGTTGACCTTCAAAAGAACTTTTTTTTATGACATGATTGTTCTGTCTACCAGTTACATTGATACATGCATGGCCATCATCAGTCTGCAATCAGAATCAGAAGTGTAAGACCGAAAACCAATGGGAAAAAAATGGGACTTTTAAGGTATAGAAGTAGTCTACATCAATAGAAATGGAAAAAAAAAACACTATTTTATTCAGTACAAAATAATTTGTTTTAAAAGGTTACAAATCCCTAAAAAAAAGTTCTATATACTGTAAAAAAATTACAATAACCCAATATAGGGCTCAAAACAACATCTTCTAGGGCATTGTTATGGTTGCGAAATAAATACACCTTTACAAATGTACATCAAATATATTCGACTCTAGATCTCTCGATGCGTTTCGTGGACAATTCCACTTCTTCAGGAGGAATATCAGAGTATTCATTTCTACAATAAAAAATATATAGTTATATGAACAGTATGTACAGTACTGTATAATATCCATCATTGAAAATAATAACAAATATCAACACATTACAGGTCTCTTACAACATGTCAAAAGCTTTCAGTCAAATCCTGCAAGCCCCGTGTCATTGAGAAAATAATTTTCTCTGAATGACACCCATGCTGGGTGGACAACCTCCTGTGTTGAGTAAGGAGCAGGCAGGGCTGCCGCTCGACTCGGGGGGCCCAGAAACTTGCGGTAATGATGGTAGTAATTGTGCCTATTAGAGTGATTTTATTATTATTATTATACAGGATTTATATAGAGCCAACAGTTTACGTAGCGCTTTACAACTTGAGGGTAGACAGTACAAATACAATACACTTTGATACAGTAGGAATCAGAGGGCCCTGCTCCTTAGAGCTTACAATCTAAGAGATTTCCAGTCTTCCACTGGGATCACACAGGTATGGCACATACTGTACACACTTACATTAGTCCAAGTTGGTCCTATGTAACTATGTAAAAAATGCCTAAGCTTCAGCTTTAAAGGGTAACTCCACTTTTGTGGAAAAAAAATAGCAAATAAAAAAAAATAATAGTATTGCATATACAATTGCAACTCAAGTCATATCATAATGAAATGTTATTAAAAATTACCTTTCCTTTTCAATCTGCAGCCACTGTAATTTTCTATGAAATGCAATATGGCTACCTGGAGGTATTCTGTACACAAAATGTGTACAGAACGCCTTCCAGAAACATTATTTCCTGCTTGTGTGATTGGCTCACTGATTTTCCCAGAAGTCTGCCTAAGATACAAACCAGATTTCAGGCATCCCCTGCAACAATAATGTCATTTTTGGTGAGATACTTCCAATAGAAAATCACGTCTAAAGAGATGCAGGCCCAGCAACTTTCCTCATTAGAGCTCTGCAGGTGCACAGCTGATTAATAATTACGAAACCACTCCTATTAGATTCACTTTCCCACATGGACACAGACAAACACACAGGGATTTCTTCAGCATAACAAAAGGTAGGAATCTGCAAAAAAGTTTGTCAAAATCCTTGTAATGTACATAGATCACCCAGAGGGGAATGTTTTTTTCTCAACAAAAGTGGAGTTACTCTTTAACAAATTGTCGTGCAACACATTTGTTTATTTGCATAAAGCTGTAAATCAGGGTACATATAGGAATTGGCACATTTTTCTGCATGCACAAATCTCTGCTAATCCCCTGATCAAAAATAAAAATATGATGCTTGTATCAAATCTTGTAACAAATCTATGTCCTATGTATGTAATCATTGAGATCTGATCACTGGCCAGCAGCTTGAGACATCTAGTGGTGAAAGATAAATATTACATCTCTATTAATTTGATATTAGGAGAGCTTGTAAGATTGAAGTCAGAATTTGAAGTTTATTATTATTATTATTATACAGGATTTATATATGCGCCAACAGTTTGCGCAGCGCTTAACAAAATGAAGGCAGACATTACAGTCACATTACAATTTGGTACAAGAGGAATCAGAGGGGCCCTGCTCGCTAGAGCTTACAATCTAGGAGGGAGAGTCAATTGATACAAAAGGTAATAGCTGTGGGGGATGAGCTGATGAAGAAAGTAAAACAGTGTATTAGTTAGAAGCAGGATAAGCTTCTCTAAAGAGAAGTGTTTTCAGGGATTGTCCAAAGATGGATAGATTAGGGGACAGTTAGACAGATTGGGATAGGAAGTTCCAAAGGATGGTGTCATGGTTATACAGTAGTGTTTGTCTGTCATCTTACCTTTCCTCCATGTGTTCACCTCTAGAGACCAGTCACTCTCACCTGACTGCTTTTATAATCTCTCCTCTGGCATGGCTCCACCCCAGCCCCTATCAGAGAACTCTATATTATTTTGTGCACTGCAAGCCAACCCTGCTGGTCAACTTTGTGTGTTTAGCTTCCGTGTGCATCTTGCTGTGTCTTCTACGTCTGATTCCAGTTACCGATCTTGGCTTGTTCTCGACTATCCCTGTCTGCTTGTGACCCTGACCTTTGGCATGTTCTATGTTTATCCTTCTCTGCAAGTTGCCCCCACCTTTGGCTTATTCCCTTACTATCTCTGTCCTCCTGTAGCCTACAGTGGGCGTGAGCTGGGAGTCGCGACCTGGAGCCAGTTGCAGCCCAGTCCATCCTCTCCACTAGAGGCTCTGGTGAACACCTGCTGGCTCCTAGACTCCGCACCCTAGGGAAACTTACGCTCTAGCCCCTGTGGGATCGATCTTGGTGTTTCAGCGGGCCTGCCTTCCTTTACCAACCAGACTCCCATCCCCAGCAGTCAGCCGTAGGGTCCACTACCTTTGCGGTGCACTCCTTATCCCAACGGTGTGCATCTGTCACCTGGCCTCAGGTGACCTGATAGTTGGGAGAAGCTCTGGAGAAATCCTGGAGGCGAGCATGGGAGGAGGTGACAAGGGAGCTAGAGAGCAGGAGGTCTTGGGAGGACCAAAGAGAGCGGGTTGGTTGGTATTTTGAGACTAGGTTCGTAATGTAGCTGGGGGCAGAGTTGTGGACAGCTTTGTAAATAATTGTTAGTACTTTGAATTTTAATCATTGGGTGAGTGGCAGCCAGTGCAGGGATTGGCAGAGAGGGGTGGAGGACACTGAGCGGTTGGTAAGGTGGATGAGTCTTGCAGCAGCATTCATTATGGACTGAAGGGGGGATAGTCTATGTAAAGGTAATCCAATGAGGAGGGAGTTGCAGTAGTCGAGGCGAGAGATGACCATGGAGTGAATTAGAAGCTTGGTGGTGTCATTGGTTAAAAAGGGACGTATTCTATTACCACCCCCCCCCCCACACACACACACACACACTTTTTTTATTTTTATGAACAACCCCTGCTTAGCTGGTGTTGTGTTTAGCCTATATCAGATACTTGCCCAGAAATCCTCTTCTCAGTGCTCAGCCCCGTGCCACCATGTTTTGTTGTGACATCTTCTAGAGGCTGCCGGCTGTTCTGGGTTCAGCCAGCGCACCTCTTGATAACACCCTGCTAGGCCTGTCCCTTCCATCTTTGCTGAATGGAAGGCTTTGCCTCCTGGAATATGTGACGTGCATATCCCAGGAGGTAAAGGGAGGATAGTGTGGGTCATTCGCCTACGAATGACATGTGGGAGGGCAGGGACAGACAATTTCTTTTTAAAAAAGTGGTAAAGAAAAAAGAAAAAAAAAAAGAAAAAAGAAGAGCGCTATTCTTGTACAGGACCAGACGAGGGGTGGAGAGAAGATCATGCTGCAGAGGGTGAAGAGCCGCTTTCAATTTTGTACATAAAAACCACATCTCATTCTGAATTATGTCCAAACAAGGTGGTGGGTTTTTACTGTAAATTAGAGGGATATGTCAAAGAATAGATTACTGCGCTGTCTAAGACCAGTCTCAATTAATAATCAAATAAATGAATAGTGAATCAGCTGCAACTTCAAGTGAGACACACACTCATGAAGCTGGCTTGTTGCAGTAGAAGCACGGTGTCAGTGTGACCAGCCACATCCACAGTCTGCATTGTGGTAATACGCATGTTACTATGAAAATACTACTACAACATACACAAATGGCATCACAACATGCTAAGGCAATGTACCTCTGTTGTAGCATGCCACAATGCATAGTAACAGTAATATTAGATTGTAAGCTTTTATGAGTAGGGCTCTCCCAACCTTCTTGCATTGTATTGTAACTGTACTGTCTACCTTTATATTGCAAAGTGATGTGCACACTGTTGGTGCTATAAAAATACTAAAAAAATAATAATAATACTATAATAATGCCTTGCGTTAACAGAAAAGGGTAATTAAACCAATAAGATGCATTGACAGCCTTTTAATGTTAGAGCCTGGTCATTGATTCCTCCTGAGCTCGTTACATCCTTAACATGATCCCTCCCGATCTTTACCTCCTAAACCCCCCCCCCCCATCATTACCCACTAAACTTTATCCCCCCAACTTCACCTCCCAAACTTTATCTCCCCATCTTTACTTCCCAAACTTTATCCCACTCCATCTTTACCTCCTAAACCTTAGCTCCCCCCCTCCCCATATTTAACTCCTGAACTTGATCCTCCCCATCTTTACCTCCTAAACCTTAGCTCCCCCCCTCCCCATATTTAACTCCTGAACTTGATCTTCCCCATCTTTACCTCCTAAACTTCCATCCTTCCATGCTCTCCATCTCTTTCCCTTCTTGCTACCTGACTTTTCTTACTGCATTACTCTTTATTTCTTTCTTTCTGTATTTCCTTTCTTTGTTGCCCTTTTTGTTCTCAGTATTGTTTGATTCTTCCTATTCCTCTATCTCTTTCCTTATGTTCTATCTACTTTCTCCCTGCCTCTTTCTTTCTTTCCTTCTTTGCTGTCACTTTTCTTTCTCCTCTAATTTCTATTATGTTTCTTTCCTATGCCCCCTGTCTCTGTCTGTAGGGCAGACTTAAAGGAGAAGTACAGCCTAAGCTCGTTTGGCTGTACTTCTCCTGTGGATCACAGGAGTGCAGTTCATTCTGCACTCCTGTGACCCCATTTCAGCAGACAGCGGATTAAAGTCTGCTGCCTGCAGACATCGCAGAGCCGGTGCAGGCTCGGGCAAGATCGTGACAATGGAGTTGGGAATCTGCCCACAAACCTGGACCTGGCACCCGGCTCAGCCTCTCAGAGAGCTGCTGAGAGGATGAGCCAGCCACTCTCACCCCCTCCACAGCCCATCGCTCCAGCTTCCAGTGAGAGCAGGGGGGGCAGAGAGCCGGTGACTAACAGTCACCGGCTCTCTGCTCGGGGAACTGTGAGAACCGAGCAATCGGCGGTGTTAGATTGCTTTGTTCTGTTAGGTGCACTGGGGGACAGATCCGATGCTGCATCCACCTAGGTAAGTACGATTATAAAAAAAAGAAAACCCATACTTCTCTTTGAAAGAAAGAGTCAGATGGAGAGAACACAGTATTCAAACTGTATAGTATATCTGATATCCGGAATGACAACAGATTTTCTTTCACTTTCACTCTCGGTGATAACGGTAAACAGGACAAATGGACAGGGTGAATCAGAGAGGGGACACAGACAGTAAATGAAATCTGTCAGGCATTCTAATCCATCTCCAAAAAAAAAAAAAAAAAATTACTTTAGCTTAATTTTAATTTAGGGGAATGTTACCCCCTTCCTCTGGATCTTCTGAGCAGGGGCTTGTAGGCCAGACCCCACAGAGACACAAGCATCCAGCTAATTGGGGATCTGGAGGCTGGCCTGAGAAGGATTTATCTAAGTTAAATCTGCAACAGGTGCATTTATATTAAATAACCGAATAAAGGCAAATTTTAGCAGATTTCCTCTCTTTATCAGTTCAGTTAATAGGAATTTTATGGCATATAATACCAAGTTTCATGAAGAAACAAGGCCTAACATATACAGAGGGGTCAATGGTGCACAAGACACAGATTTCTTATATCTGGATGACATAAAAATGGCTTTCAGAAGTCATCTTTTAGATACTTTTGATCACGTTTAAGATCATTTCTGATCGGTTACTGTTGGCTAGTGGACATCCTCATTTGGTGAGATGTTTCCATAAAAAGTTGGTAGGTGATAGAATCTGCCAGAGTCCTATAACATGAATGGGGTTGATCTACATTAAATGATTCTGTTGTGTGTCAGTGCTAACTATTTACATATGGTGATTTGATGTGCCTGGTCGATTACATCTATCTATAACAAACATTCATGAAATAACTACCATTCTGTTAATGGCATTCTGCCCTGATTTGACTCCAACTGCTGGTCATGCATATCGTCTATAGCCAAATACCACATCAAAGCATTCAGCCAATTCTGTTCCAGAGAGGGTATCATTTACACATGTTCACTGAATGGCACTTGGAAGCTTCCCTTGTGTATGCCGAGAATAGACTGCTGTTTTTTTCATTAATGTGACAATTAGTTCACATGAATGGTGTTGATTAGAAATTGCATTGGCTTCAAGGAAATCATATTTCCGGTTTATAGACTGGATTTGTGGATTTGATGTAAACCTGTCAGAGCCTCAGTTACCTCTCAAAGAGCGTAAAACTGAGAGAGATGTGACTTAGGTGTGCCAACAGGCCTAAAAGTTGTATCACTGAATGCCATGTTCATTGGGTATATTATTATTATTATTATTATACAGGACTTATGTAGTGCCAACAGTTTGCGCAGCGCTATACAACATGAGAGAAGACAGCACATTTACAATCCAATTCAATACAGGAGGAATCAGAGGGGTCTGCTCATTAGAGCTTACAATCTAGGAGGGAGGGTCAAGTGATACAAAAGGTGATAACTGTGGGGGTTGAGCTAATGGAGAAAATAAAAGTACAGTTGTTAGGTGGAAGCAGTATAGGGTTCTCTAAAGAGAATGGTTTTCAGGCATCGTCTAAAGCAGTGGTTCTCAACCTAGGGGTCGGGACCCCCTCGGGGGTCAAATGATGATTTGCCAGGGGTCACCAAATCCTTGGCTGTTTCTGAAGCCCGCACCGCTCTCCCAGCCTTTTTGTGGCCGCCCAGCAGGGCTGTCCCTGGAGCCTGCAGCCTGGAGGAGACCCCATCTCCTGATTTCGGCATAGGTGTCACTGCTACGTACGAGACACCACCAATTCGTAGACTCAGTGAGTAACACTACCTGTGATTATAGTTGCCAATAAAAGTTTCCACTACAGTTCTCAGATCAGCAGATGAGCTTGATAAAGAGCACCTAAGTTGGCTGATCAGAACTCCCCGCCAACATTGCCACTCATCCCATTCCCCCCCCCCCACCAAGGAGTAAGAGAAGGAATAAAGATAGAGAATACATGGAAGGGGGAGGAACAAAGAAAAAGGGAGAGAAAGAATAAGAGAAAGAACAAGAAAGATGGCTAGAAAGAGGGATGGGGGAAAAAAAGAAGAGATTAGGATAGAGAGAGATAAAAGGGAAAGAAAGGAAGAGAAAGAGTGGTACATCCTAAAATGTACCATAAGGGGTTTTAATACTGTACGAGTGGAAGGGACTCAGGGAGCACTAAATGTCCATGGGTTAGGGGCGCAAATTACTTGCCTTGCCTTGGGTGCTGACAACCCATGCTATGAAAATAATTTTACGGTTGGGGGTCTCCACAACTTCGGAAATTTTATCAACGGGTCACGGCACTAGAGAGGTTGAGAACCACTGGTCTAAAGGCAAACAGAGTAGGAAATAATCAGACAGATTGGGGTGGTGAGTTCCATAGGATGGGAGAGGCTCGGAAAAAGTCCTGAAGGCAAGAATGGGAGGTGACAAGGGAGCTAGAGAGCAGGAGGTCTTGGATGGAACAAAGAGAACGATTAGGTTGGTATTTTGAGACTAGGTTAGTGATGTAGCTGGGGATGGCTTTGTAAGTTGTTGTTATTATTTTGAATTACATTTGTTGGGTGAGTGGAAACCAGTTGACACAGAGGAGTAGCAGACACTGAGCAGTTGGTAAAGTGGATGAGCCTGGCAGCAGCATTCATAACTTACAGTATATGGGTTTATGGGATTTGTTAGGCACAAATATCTACAATATAGCATATAGGATAAAAAAAATGTTTTATTGTTCCAAAGATAAAAATAGAATAAAATTGACGTCTTGAGCAGCCGCACTGGTTCCCAGTGTGGCCGGTGTGGTCCTGTGTGCACTATATACTGTATTATAGCATCCCCTGGTTGCAGCGCCTTTTGGGTCCCTACCAGGACTTCTTCTCTCGTGCCCCTGTCCAAGCATTTTCTGAGTCCATAGCCTGGAATGTTTTTTTTCCTGTCGCATCATGGCAGCATATACTTTGGGTTGTGACTCCGCCCCCACAACCTGATAGGACCACATAACTATAAGTTGCAGAGAAGGTCCCCGCCCCAGTATTCTCTTATTTTTCCTCACCTGTCAGGACCGAATGGATCAGCACCCCCTTACCCTTCGCCCCAGCCAGGTTCTAGCCTCCCCTGGGTGGAAGTCCTTGCCTGTACAGCCTCTAAATGAGCTAGATGGAAGGAACCCCGCTCTGGTGATCTCAGGGGTATGTCAGCGGCTTCAGTATAAGCCTTAAACAGGCTTAGTTGTTTTGCAGCGGTCTCCAACCTTTCTTTTTTCACTCACTGGGGTTCCTGTGCCTTGTCGACCCATGGTAAGGTTCCCTGGCGTGCGACAAGCGCCTTGGCGCTTCTGTGCATGCGCAGTGTGTGGCCTCAGGGCGTCCTCTTCATTTTTCCAGGTTCCAAAATAGCGCCGGGCATCACATGGCGCTACTGCGCATGCGCGAGCAGGACGTGATCTCGGCGGCAATTTTACAAACCATTAACATTCTTTTCACTGCTCCTCCTGCTCCCTGAATCTTGTTGGCTCCTTTTTCGCTCTGCCTGTGATACTGGTGTACCCTCCTTCTGGGTAAGTGGTTGTCCTATCACATGCCCATTTCCTGCCTTACTTTGCATGTCCCTTACCTTTCTGTCTCTCCTAGGTGATCCACTACTTTCTCCCTATGGAGGCCGCTGCCCCAGCAGATCACCGCCAGCCTAATATGTAAGAGGGGAGGAACTCTTTTGGTAAGTAGTGAAGATTGAAAAACAGAGTAGGATTCCACTAATGCTGCCTAAATTGGTCAGCCCTATCAGGTCCTCAAGATCGTCCAAATCAAGACGCAGAGAGACCTCGCACAGGAGAAGCCGCTCCGGCCACAGGCGAAGCCGCTCAAGTCGTGAAAGAAGTCGCTCAGGCCACAGGGGAAGTCGCAGAAGAAGTTGATCTAGATCCTATTCAAGACCTAGCCACTCCTATCGCAGAAGATCCCCTGCATGCAGGCATCAGTCATCAGTGCATCACTCCCGTCCCGCCGGGAACGCTTGCTGGGTATGCGGGGCCACCGCCCTCCCAGATAAGCTGGCCTGTCACAGATGCTTAGATGAAGCCACCAAGAGGAAAGAGCCGGACACCAGGGAATCCACTGGTGTCTCAACTCCGCAAGTCTCAACTCCTGATGCAGAATTTACAGCCAGAAGTGCCTCTCCCACTCCTCCCAGTACATCAAGGGAACAAGATTCTCCGTCTGACAATGAAGAGCTGGAAACAGCAGCTGGGTTCGATTTTTCGCTGATAGAGCCTTTTGTAAAATCGGTCAAAGAAGAGATAAACTGGGAGGAACCCAAGGAGACACAGCAGAAACAGAGAAAGTATTTTCCGAATCTCAAAAGGGACCCAGAGGCTTTCCCGTTCATCGACGAGTTGGATGAGCTAATTAAGGAGGAATGGCAGAAACCCGAAAAAAAAGACCAGTCTAACCAATAGACTTGCCAAATTATACCCACTCAAGGAGCCTAAGCTGAACCCCTTGGTTTCCCCCCCAGTAGTAGACGCATCCTTGATGCATCTAGCTAGGCATGTGACGCTTCCTATCGAAGACGCAGTGACAGTCAGAGACGTGCTTGACAGAAAGATTGACACCAACCTCAAAAGGGCCTACCTATCAGCAAGAGGCTCTTGTAGACCAGCCGTGGTGCTTACAGCAGTAGGAAGAGCTATCTCCAGCTGGTCTTCAAGCACCGTAAAGCTCGTCTCTGAGGGGGCAGATCAAGAACAGATAGTCAAAGCTTTGCAAGAACTTAGTCTTGGGGGGGACTTTGTGGCTGAGGCTTCTGTGGACACAATCAAATCCGCATCAAGGGCCATGCTGGCCTCTGTAATGGCCAAAAGGGCACTATGGCTGAAGCCCTGGGCGGCAGACCCCGCCTCTAAGTCCAACTGGTGCCGAATCCCGTATGGCGGGGAAAACCTCTTTGGGGCGAAGTTGGACTCAGCTATTTCGAAAGTAACCAGCGGAAAGTCAGAGCTTATCCCCTCGCATAAAAGACCGAAACAGCAGAGACCGCCTCCCTTCAGGCACAATCTCCCGGAGAGATACAGAGATGCAAGCCTATAGGCCTGGAAAGGAATATAGAAGGAGCTGGAAGAACCCTCAGATGTCCTTCCTGAATTTCCAAAAACCCAAAACCCCTGCTGTGGGTGACCAGAAGTTCTTTTGAAGGTGCGCCTGCCCAGCCAGCGGTTGTGGGTGCCAGAATCACGAAATTCAGGCTGGTCTGGGTGGAAATAATAAAAGACCCATGGACGGTGGCCACCATCTGATTCGGGCACATATGGTCGTTGAAAGGACGCCCCCCAAGGGATCAGTATTGCTCAACCAATCTTCCACCATCTCGAGAAAGAGGGCTTAAAGGCGCATTCCACCAGGGCAGTGGCAACTTCCTGGGCAGCCTACTGTAGAGTCTCGGTGGAAACCATTTGCAGAGCGGCCACCTGGTCTTCCAGAAACACCTTCATGTCTCATTATAAGGTGGATTCCGCTCGCTTATCAACAGTGGATTTCAGAAGAACCGTTATCCAGGCCAACTCTTCTATTCCTTCTTAATAAACTTATTTTGCATTCCCACCCAGTCTGCGAGTTATTCCCCAAAGTGTATGCTGCCATGATGCAACAGGAAACCGGAAAATTGTATACTCACCTTTCCGTAATTTTCCTTTCCTGTCGCATCTTCATGGCAGCATACAATTGCCCACCCTTCCGAGGTGATGTATCTATACAGAGAATACTGGGGCGGGGGCCTTCTCTGCAACTTACAGTTATGTGGTCCTATCAGGTTGTGGGTGCGGAGTCACAACCCAAAGTGTATGCTGCCATGAAGATGCGACAGGAAAGGAAAATTACGGAAAGGTGAGTATACAATTTTCCGGTATCTGTACCTGGCAGATAAGTACTAATTCCCTCATGTGATATATGATCGTTTTCCTGTCCCTGAAGAAGACTCGTTAATATAGTGCTGGAAAATTTTCATGAACCTAAATTTACAAGATATGTGTCTTCCGTAAAGTATGGAGAACCTATGTAAGAGGGAAGAATGATACTTTTGTCAGATCAGACAGTTTTTTTTTATGTTTTTACTTTTGCAACAATAAAAATTTGATTTATTTTTCCTTATATGCTATATTTTAGATGTTTCTGTCTAAAAAGTCGCATATAACTTTGGAACCCTCCTAGACAGGTGCTAGGTTAGGTAGATCATAGTTTCTGGTTCACTATAATCAGTTAAGCTGCATGTGAATGTTTTGGTCTGTTCTGTGTTTCACTAGCTTCAGGGTTGCTGATTCCCCCGGTCTGTCTGGAAAGGTTCTGGAAGATAGTGACCTGGGAGAATCAAATCAGAAGCAGAATATTTATTCAGCCCTGGCCAATCCCTGGGGATCGGTGCACAGATGGTGGCTGGGAGGGAGCATAAATACTCTGAGACTTGGAGCAGAAGGCTTCTTGTCCTATAGGATGAGATCCCAGCCTGGTGGGCTGCTGCTGTTCTGGGAAAGCCTGCCATGAGTCTTCTGCTCATCAAGGTCCCAGCTGGGCTAGCTGGGGGACCTATTTTGCTGAAACCTGTTGGAGCTGGCTGAGGGGCTGTCTTTGAGGATCTTGTCTGGGATCAAAGGCAAGGTATTTGGAAGATATTGGGAGGAGGCACCCAATTATCCAAGGATGTTAGTGAGTACAAACCAGTGTGAGAAATCCCTGTGACTGTGTGTTGCTGCCATCCCTCTTGTGCTAGAGTTAGCAATGCCAAAAGGGGACATTATCTATGGTGTCTTTGTATAGCTCATCCCAGTATTTGCTGCAAGGACTGTGCTCAGATTCTTAGAGGGAAGATTAGAGTCCTCAATTTGTTACTCAAAGTTGTTGGAGTATCCCACCGTTACTCTACTGGATCCTCCAAGAGTGAGTACTACATACCCAATGAATGTTGTATTCAGTCATACCTCTCAAAGAGGTAGTGTGTTTCCCCATGTTTGACTACGTTCAGAACATGCAGAATCCATTGTTTGTAGTTGTGTTAATTTTTATTAAAGTATAAGAAGTATCATAAAGAAAAGTCATGTCAATCACATGATATTAAATGAGATGCCTGGGTACTGTAATAGCACATTAAACATATCTAGGGTATTAACATCAGAGAGAGACAATGTGCACCAAATAAAATAGACACAAAGCTAACAAAAGTCACCCATCTGTAATACATAACATCAATGGTAGTAAAATGCATAATTGACACGATGGAAAAAAGTAAAAAAAAAGAAAGATAATAATTAGAATGTTTTGAACAAATGAACCTTGTAGAGAGGTCAAACCTACATGATATGAAATTATGAGAGAAAGCTAATCAAATCAACAAATCAATTAAAAACCAAGGTAATACAACCTGAGAGTTCACAATAGTTAAAAAGAAACAGCCTACCTCATGGACCTTTTGGGGGAAGATGAATAGATGGCCTTGGGGGTCATGCTGGAGTGGGCAAATTTTAAAAAAATAGTACCATCTACTTTAAATGAATAATACATCCAGCCAGACCAAATGTCCTGGAATTTATTCTGTTGATCCTTAGCTGTGAGAGCCCATCTCTTGGCTTCCATTATCTCATCAGTTTCTTTCTTCAATTCTAATATTGTAGGGCATTGTTCCTGCTTCCAAAACCTGACTATCAAACTTTTGGTGGCATTTAGAAGATGCAGGGTAACACTGTTTTTATCTGACTTGTGGAAAGGAGGAGTGTCATGCAAAAGATAGTAGAGGGGAAAATATTGAAATTGGTTTAAGAGTGGTCTTTTGTATCCACAGTGAGATAGCTTTCCAAAACTTTTGGGTTAGAGATAGCTTTTGAGATAGCTTTCCAAAACCTCTCCAACACTCAGGATCTGCGCCAGTTAAAATCTTTGCCAGCTGGGCAGGAGTTTGATACCAACGGGAGAAAAATGCTCATTCTCTTTTAATTACACAGCCTACACTCAAAAAAGTGCATTAGCTATTCTTTTAACTTAATCAGGCATTCCTGGGAATGCCTGTAAATGTGTGTTTGTGTCCTTGGGTCCCAGAAACAAATGCCTGAAGCATGAAAAAGGCTTGGCTAAAGCCTGTAAGACACTTTAAGAACATTTGCTTGTGCGCACAAAAACATGTAAAAAAAAAAAACAAATCTTCAGAATTACCCAAAATACGCTTTGCTCAGGTGTGAATGCAAGGCTAATAGATGGTGGAGATTCTCCAACAGGTTTCAATAAGATGACTAGTGTCAAACTCCATAGTTCTACTTTCTGAAAGGCCTCTGGAGCCATGAAAGTGAGGGTCTGGAATGATGTTAGAAGACTACAAGATAAGTAGCTAGTCTCATAGCTCAGTCTGCTGCATTGGGTAAATGGTGTGGAAAGCAATTTGCGACCAGAACTAGAGGGGATGGGGTTGGAGCTGCTCACAGTATATCTAAAGTCAAGTTTTGGCTAAAGTAGAGAATATTTTGACTCTCTGACAGCAAGGCTCTACCACTTTTCTACTCTATCCACTATCCATAGAAGAAAAAAAAATGGCTTTAGAAATACTACCGAGAAGGGCACATCCACACTGATGTAAGTTTCCTCCAGGTAACTTTTTCAAAAAAATAGTTATTGTCACAGCTTAAAGCCCATCTCCGGGGGAACAAAAATGCTCCTTTGCAACAGGGCGGCCCCTCCAATGCAAAGACTAAATGCCTGTTTACGTCTAAGAGGCAGCAGAAAGCACTTTTATTTACCTGATTCTCCACTCCTCCGGCAGCCTGGTCCTCCGCTCCTTTATGATTAGGCAGTGAACTCCCTCTGCATCCTCACGGCCAATGCAGGGATATGGGCTCTAGTTTGGTCTCGATAACATCAGTGTGCATCCAACTGCCAAAGAATAGCGGAGAAGAGGCTGCGAGGACTGGTCTGCCAACCCAGAGAAGCATGTGGGAGAGAATGATCGGGTAGGTAAAATTGCTTTTTGTGGTCCCCTAAACCTAAATGCGCATTTAACCATCACAGTGTGGCTACAGCCCCAGTACGAAGGAGCATTTTTGTTTTTAATGGAATTCCAAGTACCCAATGCCCGCTTTTTGGTCATAAACCAGTTTAAAGTCTAGCAAGGTAAAACACCACCAACAAGGCTTCATGCACCTGCCATAAGAAGGTGTACAGCATGCATGGAGCATAAAAAGCCGTTGTCTCTCTTTGCAGCATATGACTGTATGTTGTTATTGAAGGGATTACGCCGGTCCCTGTTCCAGGTCACACAGCATCCAATGCATGCCTAGCCATCTGCTCTGTGTTGCATCACAAATGTGGGAGTGCTAATGTCATAACAAAACATCTTCCAGTTGCATGGAGAGCTGTCTGGGTGTCTGTGAATGCACTGCCTGTTTGTGGCTATGTCAGATCTAAGTACTGTGTAGCTCTCACCTGCACCAACACTACAGGCCTAGGGATTGTGAGATTTGTAATTTCTTCACAGGAAGTGTCAGGTCCCACACTTAATGCCCCATACACATGATCAGAGTTTCCGTCAGAAAAAACTTGGATGGTTTTTCTGACGGAATTCCGCTCAAGCTTGCCTTGCATACACACCGTCACACAAAAGTTCTCTGAACTTTCGACCGTCAAGAACGCGGTCACGTACATCACTATGAGGAGCCGAGAAAATGAAGTTCAATGCTTCCGAGCATGCATCGAATTGTTTCCAAGCATGTGTGATTTTTTGCGCGTCCGAATTGCATACAGACGAACGCATTTTCGGATAGGAACTTTTTCCGACCGAAAAATAGAGAACCTGCTCTCAATCTTTTGCTGGCTGGAATTCTGCCAGCAAAAGTCCGATGGAGCATACACACGGTCGCAATTTCTGACCAAAAGCTCACATCCGACTTTTGCTGGCGGAATTTCTGATCATGTGTACGGGGCATAAGGCAGAGGTCATGCATTAACCTATGCAATGTCATGCCGCAAGCCTTAGGCCCCTTTCACACTAGGGGACCGATTGGGTCTGCCTGTCAGTTTTTCAGGCAGACCCGATCAGACCTTCCAGTCTCCTCTATGGAGTGGACATGTGTCCATTGACACCCGCTGATATTCCCCTATATAGGCGAGAGGCGGAGCCACCTTGTGAGGCTTCCGACCCGCCGTGCATCAGTCTGTGACGTCAGAAGGGGGCGGTGCCATCAGGTGAGGTAGTCAGGTGGCCCCGCCCCTTACCTACAGTATATAAGAACTGTCAAACAGCGGAGCCTGCAGTAGCCGGTCAGCCTTCATAGACGGCAGAGCGTTTTGTTTTTTTATTTCTTGGGTGCGGCGTGAGTAACGATGAATTTACTTCGGGGGACACTATTTTTTTATGAAAGGAATTGTCAAAAACTGTGTGTGTTTTTATTACTTTTTGACACTTTTTTGGTGAATGGGTAGGGGTACAATGTACCCCATACTTATTCACATAAGGGGGGGGCAGGACCTCAGGTCATTGTCCCCTGTGAACTTCGGAATGAGAGCAATAATTCTAGTGCCAGAGCCCATGTTTAACTCTAAACTGTTAACATGTAAGGGCTTTTAACCACTTAAGGACCGCCTAACGCCGATTTACGTCGGCAAGGCGGCACGGGCAGGCAAAATCACGTACATGTACGTGATTTGCCTCTCGCGGGTGGGGGGTCCGATCGGACCCCCCCCCGGTGCCCGAAGCGGTCCCGTTCTGTTCCCCGGCGATCCGAGATGAGGGGGAGGCCATCCGTTCGTGGCCCCCCCCTCGCGATCGCCGCCGGCCAATGGGAACACTCCTTTGCTGCTGTATGCAAAACAGCAGCAAAGGAAATGATGTCATCTCCCCTCGGCTCGGTATTTTCCGTTCCAGCGCCGAGGGGAGAAGACATCAATGTGAGTGCACAACACTACACACACAGTAGAACATGCCAGGCATACAAAACACCCCGATCCCCCCCCCGATCGCCCCCCGATCCCCCCCCAATCACCCCCCCCCCCCTGTCACAAACTGACACCAGCAGGTTTTTTTTTTTTTTTTTTTTTTTTTTTTCTGATTACTGCATAGTGTCAGTTTGTGACAGTTACAGTGTTGGGACAGTGAATATTACCCCCCTTTAGGTCTAGGGTACCCCCCTAACCCCCCTAATAAAGTTTTAACCCCTTGATCACCCCCTGTCACCAGTGTTGCTAAGCGATCATTTTTCTGATCGCTGTATTAGTGTCGCTGGTGACGCTAGTTAGTGAGGTAAATATTTAGGTTCGCCGTCAGCGTTTTATAGTGACAGGGACCCCCATATACTACCTAATAAATGTTTTAACCCCTTGATTGCCCCCTAGTTAACCCTTTCACCACTGATCACCGTATAACCGTTACGGGTGACGCAGGTTAGTTCGTTTATTTTTTATAGTGTCAGGGCACCCGCCGTTTATTACCTAATAAAGGTTTAGCCCCCTGATCGCCCGGCGGTGATATGCGTCGCCCCAGGCAGCGTCAGATTAGCGCCAGTACCGCTAACACCCACGCACGCAGCATGCGCCTCCCTTAGTGGTATAGTATCTGTATGGATCAATATCTGATCTGATCAGATCTATACTAGCGTCCCCAGCAGTTTAGGGTTCCCAAAAACACAGTGTTAGCGGGATCAGCCCAGATACCCGCTAGCACCTGCGTTTTGCCCCTCCGCCCAGTCCACCCAAGTGCAGTATCGATCGATCACTGTCACTTACAAAACACTAAACGCATAACTGCAGCGTTCGCAGAGTCAGGCCTGATCCCTGCGATCGCTAACAGTTTTTTTGGTAGCATTTTGGTGAACTGGCAAGCAAGCACCAGGCAGCGTCAGGTTAGCGCCAGTACCGCTAACACCCACGCACGCACCGTACACCTCCCTTAGTGGTATAGTATCTGATCGGATCAATATCTGATCCGATCAGATCTATACTAGCGTCCCCAGCAGTTTAGGGTTCCCAAAAACGCAGTGTTAGCGGGATCAGCCCAGATACCTGCTAGCACCTGCGTTGTGCCCCTCCGCCCGGCCCAGCCCAGCCCACCCAAGTGCAGTATCGATCGATCACTGACACTTACAAGGCACTAAACGCATAACTGCAGCGTTCGCAGAGTCAGGCCTGATCCCTGCGATCGCTAACAGTTTTTTTGGTAGCATTTTGGTGAACTAGCAAGCACCGGCCCCAGGCAGCGTCAGGTTAGCGCCAGTACCGCTAACACCCACGCACGCAGCATACGCCTCCTTTAGTGGTATAGTATCTGAACGGATCAATATCTGATCCGATCAGATCAGATCTATACTAGCGTCCCCAGCAGTTTAGGGTTCCCACAAACGCAGTGTTAGCGGGATCAACCCAGATACCTGCTAGCACCTGCGTTTTGCCCCTCCGCCCGGCCCAGTCCAGCCCACCCAAGTGCAGTATCGATCGATCACTGTCACTTACAAAACACTAAACGCATTACTGCAGCGTTCGCAGAGTCAGGCCTGATCCCTGCGATCGCTAACAGTTTTTTTGGAAGCTTTTTATTGAACTGGCAAGCACCAGCGGCCTAGTACACCCCGGTCGTAGTCAAACCAGCACTGCAGTAACACTTGGTGACGTGGCGAGTCCCATAAGTGCAGTTCAAGCTGGTGAGGTGACAAGCACAAGTAGTGTCCCGCTGCCACCAAAAAGACAAACACAGGCCCGTCGTGCCCATAGTGCCCTTCCTGCTGCATTCGCCAATCCTAATTGGGAACCCACCGCTTCTGCAGCGCCCGTACTTCCCCCATTCACATCCCCCAACGAAATGCAGTCGGCTGCATGAGAGGCATTTTTATGTGCTCCCGAGTACCCCTACCCAACGAACCCCCCCCAAAAAGATGTTGTGTCTGCAGCAAACGCGGATATAGGCGTGACACCCGCTATCTTTGTCCCTCCTGTCCTGACAATCCTGGTCTTTGCATTGGTGAATGTTTTGAACGCTACCATACACTAGTTGAGTATTAGCGTAGGGTACAGCATTGCACAGACTAGGCACACTTTCACAGGGTCTCCCAAGATGCCATCGCATTTTGAGAGACCCGAACCTGGAACCGGTTACAGTTATAAAAGTTAGTTACAAAAAAAGTGTAAAAAAAAAAAAAATATATATAAAATAAAAAAAAATAGTTGTCGTTTTATTGTTCTCTCTCTCTATTCTCTCTCTCTATTGTTCTGCTCTTTTTTTACTGTATTCTATTCTGCAGTGTTGTTATTGTTATTGTTATTGTTATTATGTTTTATCATGTTTGTTTTTCAGGTATGTAATTATTTATACTTTATTGTTTACTGTGCTTTATTGTTAACCATTTTTTTGTCTTCAGGTACGCCATTCACAACTTTGAGTGGTTATACCAGAATGATGCCTGCAGGTTTAGGTATCATCTTGGTATCATTCTTTTCAGCCAGCGGTCGGCTTTCATGTAAAAGCAATCCTAGCGGCTAATTAGCCTCTAGACTGCCTTTACAAGCCGTGGGAGGGAATGCCCCCCCCCCCCCCACCGTCTTCCGTGTTTTTCTCTGGCTCTCCTGTCTCAACACGGAACCTGAGAATGCAGCCGGTGATTCAGCCAGCTGACCATAGAGCTGATCAGAGACAAGAGTGGCTCCAAACATCTCTATGGCCTAAGAAACCGGAAGCTACGAGCATTTTATGACTTAGATTTCGCTGGATGTAAATAGCGCCATTGGGAAATTGGGGAAGCATTTTATCACACCGATCTTGGTGTGGTCAGATGCTTTGAGGGCAGAGGAGAGATCTAGGGTCTAATAGACCCCAATTTTTTCAAAAAAGAGTACCTGTCACTACCTATTGCTATCATAGGGGATATTTACATTCCCCGAGATAACAATAAAAATGATTTAAAAAAAAAAAAAATGAAAGGAACAGTTTAAAAATAAGATAAAAAAGCAAAAAAATAATAAAGAAAAAAAAAAAAAAAAAAAAAAAGCACCCCTGTCGCCCCCTGCTCTTGCGCTAAGGCGAACGCAAGCGGCGGTCTGTCGTCAAACGTAAACAGCAATTGCACCATGCATGTGAGGTATCGCCGCGAAGGTCAGATCGAGGGCAGTAATTTTTGCAGTAGACCTCCTCTGTAGATCTAAAGTGGTAACCTGTAAAGGCTTTTAAAGGCTTTTAAAAATGTATTTATTTTGTTGCCACTGCACGTTTGTGCGCAATTGTAAAGCATGTCATGTTTGGTATCCATGTACTCGGTCTAAGATCATCTTTTTTATTTCATCAAACATTTGGGCAATATAGTGTGTTTTAGTGCATTAAAATTTAAAAAAGTGTGTTTTTTCCCCAAAAAATGCGTTTGAAAAATCGCTGCGCAAATACTGTGTGAAAAAAAAAAATGAAACACCCACCATTTTAATCTGTAGGGCATTTGCTTTAAAAAAATATATAATGTTTGGGGGTTCAAAGTAATTTTCTTGCAAAAAAAAAAAAACTTTTTCATGTAAAAAATAAGTGTCAGAAAGGGGTTTGTCTTCAAGTGGTTAGAAGAGTGGGTGATGTGTGACATAAGCTTCTAAATGTTGTGCATAAAATGCCAGGACAGTTCAAAACCCCCCCAAATGACCCCATTTTGGAAAGTAGACACCCCAAGCTATTTGCTGAGAGGCATGTCGAGTCCATGGAATATTTTATATTGCGACACAAGTTGCGGGAAAGAGACAAATTTTTTTTTTTTTTTTTTTTTTTTTGCACAAAGTTGTCACTAAATGATATATTGCTCAAACATGCCATGGGAATATGTGAAATTACACCCCAAAATACATTCTGCTGCTTCTCCTGAGTACGGGGATACCACATGTGTGAGACTTTTTGGGAGCCTAGCCGTGTACGGGACCCCGAAAACCAAGCACCGCCTTCAGGCTTTCTAAGGGGCGTGAATTTTTGATTTCACTCTTCACTGCCTATCACAGTTTCGGAGGCCATGGAATGCCCAGGTGGCACAAAACCCCCCCAAATGACCCCATTTTGGAAAGTAGACACCCCAAGCTATTTGCTGAGAGGTATAGTGAGTATTTTGCAGACCTCACTTTTTGTCACAAAGTTTTGAAATTTGAAAAAAGAAAAAAAAAAAAAGTTTTTTCTTGTCTTTCTTCATTTTCAAAAACAAATGAGAGCTGCAAAATACTCACCATGCCTCTCAGCAAATAGCTTGGGGTGTCTACTTTCCAAAATGGGGTCATTTGGGGGGGGTTTGTGCCACCTGGGCATTCCATGGCCTCCGAAACGGTGTTAGGCAGTGAAGAGTAAAATCAAAAATTCACGCCCTTAAAAACGCTGAAGGCGGTGATTGGTTTTCGGGGCCCCGTACGCGGCTAGGCTCCCAAAAAGTCCCACACATGTGGTATCCCCATACTCAGGAGAAGCAGCTAAATGTATTTTGGGGTGCAATTCCACATAGGCCCATGGCCTGTGTGAGCAATATATCATTTAGTGACAACTTTGTGCAAAAAAAAAAAAAAAAAAAAAAAAAGTGTCACTTTCCCGCAACTTGTGTCAAAATATAAAATATTCCATGGACTCAATATGCCTCTCAGCAAATAGCTTGGGGTGTCTACTTTCCAAAATGGGGTCATTTGGGGGGGGGTTGTGCCACCTGGGCATTCCATGGCCTCCGAAACTGTGATAGGCAGTGAAGAGTGAAATCAAAAAGTTACACCCTTAGAAATCCTGAAGGCGGTGATTGGTTTTCGGGGTCCCATACGCGGCTAGGCTCCCAAAAAGTCCCACACATGTGGTATCCCCGTACTCAGGAGAAGTAGCTGAATATATTTTGGGGTGCAATTCCACATAGGCCCATGGCCTGTGTGAGCAATATATCATTTAGTGACAACTTTTTGTAAATATTTTTTTTTTTTTTTTTTTTTGTCATTATTCAATCACTTGGGACAAAAAAAATAAATATTCAATGGGTTCAACATGCCTATCAGCAATTTCCTTGGGGTGTCTACTTTCCAAAATGGGGTCATTTGGGGGGGTTTTGTACTGCCCTGCCATTTTAGCACCTCAAGAAATGACATAGGCAGTCATAAACTAAAAGCTGTGTAAATTCCAGAAAATGTACCCTAGTTTGTAGACGCTATAACTTTTGCGCAAACCAATAAATATACGCTTATTGACATTTTTTTTACCAAAGACATGTGGCCGAATACATTTTGGCCTAAATGTATGACTAAAATTGAGTTTATTGGATTTTTTTTATAACAAAAAGTAGAAAATATCATTTTTTTTCAAAATTTTCGGTCTTTTTCCGTTTATAGCGCAAAAAATAAAAACTGCAGAAGTGATCAAATACCATCAAAAGAAAGCTCTATTTGTGGGAAGAAAAGG
The DNA here is from genome assembly GCF_042186555.1 of Aquarana catesbeiana. Taxonomy (NCBI): domain Eukaryota; kingdom Metazoa; phylum Chordata; class Amphibia; order Anura; family Ranidae; genus Aquarana; species Aquarana catesbeiana. Next base: position 633,301,170 of record NC_133326.1, read on the forward strand.
ACGCAAATTTCGTTTGGGTACAGCATTGCATAACCGCGCAATTAGCAGTTAAAGCGACGCAGTGCCAAATTGGAAAAAGACCTCTGGTCCTTAGGCAGCATAATGGTCCGGGGCTCAAGTGGTTAAAGTGTCACCTGTGGGGATTTTTAGGTACTGTTGTCACCATTTCACAGGCATGCACAACTTAAAGCGGACCTTCAGTCATTTTTTCATCTTTCTATCTATTAAATCTTCTGCCCTTGTTGTTTTAACTTTGAATAGTAAAACATTTTTTTCTGCCAGTAAATACCTTATACAGCCCACTTCCTGTTTCTTGTCCGGTCATTAGCCTAGGCTTATGACATCATGCACAGCTCTCTCCCTCTCACTCTCGTGAGACTTTGCCTTTGAGTGTTTTTTACCTCTCTGTATTAACTGTTTACTCCCCTGATGAAGCCAATGTATTGGCGAAACTAGTTGGGATGAATCGACTATCGACTACCTTTCAACATCCTGGGTGTCGGTAAATTTTAAATTGTCAATTGTACTTGAATTTGAATTTATTTGCTTACAATCTATATGTATTACTATATATATTTTTTAAATCTACAGTATATATTAATAAAAATATAATTTTTTTACTAAATGTGTTCTAATCTACTTTTGGCACCGAAATAATCCCACCCCCTGTCCCTTTATATACTATCTTTCTGGGATGAGGTGCCGTATCTATTAGGACATTCCACCTACCACCCATTATAATTAATATAGTTACCCCAGAAGTGGGAGCAGATACTTGGATTTGACAGGTATCCACTCCCCCCTCCCCTCTGAAAGGTGCCAAATGTGACACCGGGGGGGGGGGGGAGGAATCCAATCCGCGGAAGTTCCATTTCTGGTTGGAACTCTGCTTTAACTTGCAGCACAGTGTATAGGGTGCAGTGATCCGGAGTATGTAATGTACAGCACAGTGTATAGGGCTCAGTGACTTGGAGCATGTAATGTACAGCACAGTGTATAGGGTGCAATGATCCGAAGCATGTAATGTACAGCACAGTGTATAAGGTGCAGTGATCCGGAGCATGTAATGTACAGCACAGTGTATGGGGTGCAGTGATCCAGAGCATGTAATGTACAGCACAGTGTATAGGGCGCAGTGATCCGGAGCATGTAATGTACAGCACAGTGTATAGGGTGCAGTGATCCGGAGTATGTAATGTACAGCACAGTGTACAGGGAGTTCCCGGGTTACAAACAAGATCGGGTCTGTGGGTTTGTTCTTAAGTTGAATCTGTTTGTAAGTCGGAACAGGTACATTTTTTAAGTGTAGCTCCAGCCAGGAGTCTTTCAGGACAGCACACTTGAGAGACCTCGGCTCCTCCCCTCTTAGGAAACACCGCCTCCACCAGACTTTTAAGTCGCCCCTTCCCTTTAGCCCGTCAGTTTTTGCACGACAACCTCCGGCCAGTCTAGGGAGACATAAGAATACATCATAACAACATTTATATTCCTGATGCTCTCACGTCCTAGTGGCAAGACAATATCTGGGTGGGTACCGGTGCTGTCCTGTAAGTCTCCTGGAAAAAAACGTTACGGGTAAGTAACTTCGATTTTCCCTCTTTCGTCTTTCAGGACAGCACATTTGAGAGGATAAGTGAGCACTTACCCTAGGGTGGGACTACTGCCTGCAGAACCTTTCGCCCAAAAGCCTGGTCCTGGGCAGACAATAGGTCCAGTCTGTAGTGCTTAATGAAAGTCTTAAAACTTGACCACGTTGCTGCTCTGCAGATCTGATTGGGTGTAGCACCAGCCCACTCTGCTTGTGACGTTGCCATAGCCCTAGTGGAATGAGCCCTAATACCTCCCGGGACTTCCACCCCCTTTGCTATATAGGCCTGACCAATAGCCAATCTTAGCCATCTGGCTATAGTGTGTCTAGAGGCTTTGGAACCCATCCTTGCCCCTGAAAAAAAACAAAAAAGGAGTCGGATTTCTTAAACTGCTCCGTAACCTCCAGGTACCTTAATGCAAATCTTCTGACATCTAACTTGTAGAAGACTTGCTCCTGTTCCCTCACAGGATTTGAACAAAAGGTGGGTAAACAAATTTCCTGGCTTCTATGAAATTCCGAAACCACCTTTGCAAAAAAGGCCGGATCGGTTTTAAAAATAATCCTATCCGGAAAAACTTGAAAGAAAGGCGCCCTCCTAGAGAGGGCTTGTAGCTCACAAACCCTCCTTGCAGTAGTGATGGCTACTAAGAAAACAGTCTTGAGGGTTAAAAACTTCACCGTACAGACTCAATAGGTTCAAAAGGACCCTCTGTAAGGGCCTGTAGTACTAAGGATAAGTCCCATACCGGAAAAGGACGAGAGCTGACTGGTCTCTGCCTTCTTAAAGCTCTAAAGAACCTGGATATCCAGGGATTCACTGCTAGCTGTTGTTCAAGGAATACACTTAAAGCCGACACCTGACTCTTAAGGGTACTAAGTGCCAATCCCTTATCTGCCCCACTCTGTAGGAACTCTAGCACTGCTACTGGACTGCGAACATTAAAGGAGCTCTCTGCGCACCAAGAACTGAATTTCTTCCAGACCTTCAAATAGATTCTGCGCGTCTCCTCTTTTCTAGAATTCAGAAGAGTTGTTATCAGTCCTTCGGAAAACCCCTTACTTCTCAGCAAGTCCTCTTCAGTAGCCAGGCAGCCAGATTCCACCTCTCCACCTGAGGGCAGCAGACTGGGCCTTGATAGAGCAGATCCTCCCTGACTGGTAGAATCCAGGGTGGTTCCACTGCCAGTTTCCTTAGGACCGAGAACCATGGCCTCCTGGGCCAGTGTGGAGCTATCAGGGTCGTGTCCTCTAACTGGAATTTTCTCAAGACCGCAGGCAACAGAACTGGAGGGGGGAAGGCATAGCATTTGGCAAAATGCCAGCTCTGAGACAGAGCATCCACCCCTATCGCCCCGTCCCAGCGGATCAGGGAGAAAAAGAGGGGGGCCTTCGTGTTTTCCCCTGAAGCGAAAAGATCCACACATGGGATCCCCCATTTTTCGATAATCATCTTGTAAATGACCTGATTGAGGACCCAATCGCCTTCCTTCAACTTCCTCCGGCTGAGGAAGTCTGCTCTCTGGTTTAACTCCCCTTTCAGGTGAACCGCCGATAGTGAGAGTACCGTGACCTCGGCCCAACTGAAAATTATCTCCGTCAGACCCCAAAGGGAACTGCTCTGGGGAGGGAGCAAAAAGGAGCAGGTCGTCTAGGTATGCGACTACCAAAATTCCCCGAAGGCGCATAAACGCCAGAACTTCCGCCAAAACTTTGGTGAATATCCAGGGCGAAGAGGAGAGCCCAAAGGGGAGGGCCTGGAACTGAAGATGCACTACTTCCTCCCCGGACCTTACCGGCAGCCTGAGGAACTTCTGACTGTCCTCTGCAATCGGAATGTGCAGATAGGCGTCCCTTAGATCTATGGACGCCATGTAGCAATTCGGAGGGAGTAGTGTTTTTACAGAAAAAATTGAATCCATCCGAAACTTCTTGTAGGAGATTGATAGGTTCAGGGGCTTTAAGTTCAGGATGAGCCTGAATTTCCCTGAAGGCTTCCGAACCACAAAGATGTGGGAGTAGCAACTCCTGCCTATTTCTCCGGATGGGACACGTGATATCACATCCTGCCGCTCTAGATCCTCCAGTGAGGCTATTAATGCCGCTGCCTTCTCCGCACACTTTGGCAAGTCCGTAACCAGCAGCCTGTGTGGGGGGGGGACTTGAGAATTCAAATCTGTAACCCCTCCTTACGATCCCTGGAATAAACCGATTGGAGGTAACTGACTCCCACTGTGGGAGGAAGGCCCCCAGTCTTCCTCCCACTGGGGTTAGCCCATCATTGGGGCTGTTCAGTAGGGCGAAAAATCGCTCCCCCGCGCCCTCTGCCCTTGTTGGTCCAGACTTTTTTCTGAGACTTTGCAAACGAGTCTTCTTTCTAGGCTGTTCCCCCAACTTTTTCTTCAAGGGGAAGGCCTTCTTTTAATCGGCCATTCGATCAAGAACCACCTCCAGATCCGGACCGAACAGCAAGTCCCCAGTGAAAGGGACCCCGCAAAGTTTTATTTTTGAAGCATTGTCCCCCTGCCAGGTCTTTAACCAAAGGGCTCTCCTGGCTGAGTTGGCCAAGGCAGGAGATCTAGCAGACATGCGGACAGACTCCACCGAGGCGTCAGCAATGTATGCGATTCCCTTCAAGAGCATTGGGAAGGAGGAGAGAATTGTCTCCTTAGCGGTTCCGGCTTCAATATGAGCTTTTATATGTGTTAGCCAGTGCTCCATGTTACGTGCCACCACTGTGACAGCCATGGCCGGCTTAAGGTTGCCTAAAGAGGAATCCCAGGATTTTCTAGGTAGAGAATCCATCCGTTTGTCAATGGGATCTGTTAGCACCCCCATATCTTCAAACGCCAAGTCTGTTTTTCTGGATACCTGAGAGAAGGCTGCATCCAGTTTAGGAGACTTGTTCCATACAGCAGCTTCATCCTCTGAAAAAGGGAATCTGCGCTTTAATGCTCTGGAAAAGAAAGGTTTCCTTTCTGGGTCCCGCCATTCCCTTTTAATGGTATCTACTAGGACCTCATGCACCGGAAAGACCCTTTTCTTCTGCTCTCCAAGACCCACGTACATTCGGTCATGTAGAGACAGAGATTTTCTCTCCTCCTGGATACCTAGGGTGGTGTGGATTGCTCCCAAGAGCTCCTCCACCTCCTCCAAGGAGAGTTTATATCGGGAGGTTCTGGAGGACTCACCATCCACCTTCTCTCCATCTGATTCGCTTGAGGAATGTGAGATGCACCATCCGATTCATCCTCTAAAGCCTCTCTGGAAACCCCCGGTAACTCCTCACTGACTGAGGGACCTGAAGGACCAGGTGCGACATCTTGCTGTGCTGGCAGAGGACCTGCTGGGGGCTGTATAGGCTGAAAATTTTCAAACAATGTTTTGAAAGATTGAAAAGTGCTGGAAAGCGGGGGGCAGGAGGCGGAGCCTAGCAGAGCAGACATGCATTGTTAGAGCTCCACACCGCTGAGGAGAGAAGAGAAGGACAAAGCGGAGCCTGCAGGCTCAAAAGGTATCCATTTGAACCTTTTTGCCCCAGGGAACAAACTGTGAAAGTTTGGGCAGGAAATATGGTACTGGGAGGAAACCGTGGCAGAAATAAAAATCACCTCACAAAGAGCTCACAGGCACTCACTGCAGCTGAAGCAGCTCCAGTCACCTCACAAGATACAGCATCAGGGCGCTCTCACAGACAGAAAATGTCACAGCAAGACTCTCCATTTGAGTCAGATACAGAACAAATCCTCTCACAAACTTCTCCACAAGCCTCCTCAGTATCCCCAGTAATATTATTACAATTTGAAAAGATGCTTCATAAGGCTTTAAAACAAACCTCAGACCAAATAACAAAAAGCCTAACCAAAGAAATAAGAGAGCTGGGAAACCGCACCGCAGCCTTAGAAATAAAAATGGATGAAATTGAAATTACAACCCAAGAAAATATAACAGAATTGGAACAATTAAAAAAAGAGAATTTAATACTTCAAACTAAGCTCGAAGATTACGAAAATAGAGCCAGACGTTCAAACTTGCGCATAAGGGGAATACCTGAAACTGTGACAGACCTGCAATCTACTATTACTGCTCTATTACAAGAACTAAAGCCAGATATCCCTATTGAACGTTTAGAACTGGACAGAGTACACAGAGCCCTCACAGCCAAAAAGAAAGATGGACCCCCACATGATATAATCACAAAATTTCATTATTACAGAACGAAAGAACAAATACTAATTGCTGCAAGAGAAAAAAAGGAACTTAATTTTCAAGGACACAATTATCAAATTTTTGCTGACCTATCCCAACTTACTATTACTAAAAGACGATCCATGAAACCCCAACTAATGGAACTGCAACGCCACAACATTATGTATCAATGGGGCTTCCCCTTTTCAGTCAGATTTAACTACCAAGGTACAATTTACAGAAGCAGATCAGCAGATGAACTACAACAAACCCTTTTAAAATTAAATCTGACAGAACCCACAAGCAGCAACACTCCCACACGCAGAAGAATGGCATCATCTTCACCTTCAGGCAGCACCCAGAAAATTTCAGAACAAAATGGGAATCATCATTCTCACAAAAGAGGCCGTTATGCCACATCATCCATGGACCAAGAAGATTCAATGGACTGACATCCTAATTCCTGATATCTCTTCATTTATTATACTAAGAGATGGTTCTCTATAAAAAACCTATATTTATAACTGAATGTAACTGCATTCTGATAGTCACACACTGTGTGGGATCATGTTACATTCCAGTTATATTTCTTATTACTTCTGATTCATATAGCCTTAGAATATATAAGTGAAATAAGGAAATTCTTGTTCAGTTATATATTATCAGGTAATAACAATAGATTTATTACTTTTTAGGACAAATATGTTCAATAATCCAGAAGTAATGGAAGCTTTTTCTTTCTTTTCTTAAAACAAATATATTATTACCTAACTAGTTCCTAGAATTATGTTTTTGTTTATTCTAATCTGAAGCAATACAACCTCAATTTTATGAGTTAACATATCTAAACAGTTACATATGAATAAAATATGTAATTGTTTACTCTAAAAGGGTTAAAATCCCAAAATAATTCAAACTATCTTCATCAATACCAAAGTTATTAACAGTACCTTTCTAACTGAATTATTTAGCCTAGGGCAAGACTAACCATATACAACCACCCTGGAATAAATAATTTCAACAAAAACTATATTCTGCACTCCAATTAATGAAACATCATTTTGATGTCTTTTGACATAGCACTTCTCTCCTGTAAGCGGAAGATCCGTGTACCCCCATTAGCCCTCCTCATTCTCCCAACCATATTATGTGGGAGTGTGACGAAGGGACTTATTCCCCTGAGAGAGATATTTATTCTCTTTCACGGGTAAATTGTGATTACTTGCAAAAAATAATTTATACAATGTATCATCTAATCACATATGTTTTTTGTTTACTCTTTACTCCAGAATTCACTGGTTTCTTTTCTATCTATTCATCTCTTCAGTCCACACAGGTTGATCTGCGCAGTCAGCTCTGCATAACAAAAAGTAAGTCAAAACTATTTGATCTATTGCCATGGCACCACTGAATATACTTTCCCTGAATGTTCAGGGAATAAATGTCCCTCAAAAAAGGACCAAAGCCTTCCGTACTTTCCATAACAAGAAGGCTCACATAGTATGCCTCCAAGAAACACACTTCACCAAAGATTCTACTCCAAAATATATTTCTCCTTTTTATCAACAAATTTACACGGCTTCTGCCTGTACCAAACAAAGGGGAACTCTAATTGCATTTCACCGATCCACACCATTCACCTTATCATCAGGAATTAAAGACCCAGAAGGTAGATACCTGATACTCATGGGTTATATAATGGATACAGCAATCACGGTGATTTCCTACTACGCTCCTAACAAACAACCTACACCATTCCTCTCACATATATTACAAGTGATTAATACTCACAAAATAGGAACAGTGATAATGTGTGGGGATTCGAACCAGGTCCTCCTCCCATTTCTAGATAAATCACCTTTTACACCATCCAAAATAACCTCTAGATTACCTTTTTCTCAACTTCTTTCCAAATACAATCTGGTAGATTCATGGAGAGAAAGTAACCCAATGAAAAAGAAATTCACTTATTTCTCGCACCCTCATCAAACCTTCACCAGAATAGATCATATTTTTCTAACAATAGGAATGATACCAGAAATTATTGCATCAGATATAATTCCGATTCCGTGGTCTGACCATAATGCAGTATACACTACTATAGCCTCAGCCATACCAAAAGCGCATGACCCAACGTGGTACTTACCGGACATAATGCTCAAACACCCACTACATCAGATGGCCATTGAACAAGCTTTAAAGGAATACATATCAATTAATAATACAACAGACATCTCCCCAATAACACTGTGGGAAGCTCATAAGCCTGTCTTGCGTGGTACAATACAAAGACAAATGGCACTATTTAAACGGGAACGCAAAAATCTAGCAAAAAAACTAGAACTCAATTTTAATGCAGCCTACATATCATTTCAAGATAATCCATCTCAGAGTACAAAATCTCATCTGGAAAAATCTAGATTGGAATACGATCTATTTCTCACTGAGTCAGTTGATAAATCCCTCAAACGCTCCAAACACAATTTCTACATGAATACAAACAAACCAGGTACATATTTGGCTCGGGCATTAAATTCAACTAACAAATCTTTCAAACCAATACGTTTGAAATTATCAAAAAATGTTTACACTTGTAATCCAGTTAAAATAGTCCATAAATTTCACTCACATCTCGCAACTTTATACAAGACAAACAATGAATTTAATCCTACAGAGGCTGAATCCTTCTTCTCAAAAATAACCTTACCTGAGTTATCTCAGAATGAAAAAAGCAGTTTGGATGAGCCTATAACTATAGATGAAGTTGCTAACGCCATAAAAGACCTAAAACTTAACAAAAGACCAGGCCCAGACGGCTACTCGGCTTTATACTATAAAACATTCTCAGAAATACTCTCTCCCATTCTCACTGAAACTTTTAACAAACTTCTAGATGGACATTCTTTTCGGCAAGAAACACTAATGGCAATTGTTTGTATGATCCCAAAACCCCTTTCTGATGATACTTCCTGTGTGAATTATCGGCCTATCTCTCTGTTAAACCTCGATATTAAATTATTAGCAAAAATAATAGCAAAACGCCTCAATAGCATTATAGGAAAATTAATACACAGAGATCAAGTAGGCTTCATGCCAAATAGACAGGCAGGCGATAATATACGCAGGGCAGTGTTATTGGCACATATTGCTAAAAAACGGAAAATCCCTTTATGTTTTCTATCTCTCGATATTAAGAGGGCATTTGACACAGTATCCTGGCAATATATGCAATATTCATTACAAAAATGGGGTTTTGGACCCCATTTTTTAACATGGATCAAAGCATTATATAATAAACCCAAAGCCTATATAAAATATGCTGGATACAAATCTGAAGCCTTTAATATCGAAAGAGGTACCCGACAGGGTTGCCCATTATCTCCCTTATTATTTGCCCTTATACTCGAACCCATGGCCCAATACATCAGAACAAACCAAACTATAACTGGCATTGAAGTAGGAGGTATTACACACAAATTATGTATATTTGCAGACGATATATTACTTTTTCTATCATCACCACAGGTCTCTGGTCCTAACTTAATACCAGCTCTTGATGGATTTGCAGCCCTATCCGGCCTTATGATTAATCCTAAGAAATGCCTAGTGCTTAATATTTCACTCACAAACATGGAATTAATCCCGGCTAGGGCTGCACTCCCATTCACATGGGCAGAAAAATCAATCCCATATCTTGGAATTCATTTAACAGCATCTCATTCTGACTTATTCTCAACCAATTATCCTCCTGTATTAAGACAGATCACAAATCTAATAAAACAATGGTCGCAACTTCCTTTATCCTGGATAGGGAAGATTAATGCAATCAAAATGACTATTCTACCCAAATTGCTTTATCTATTCAGAGTCCTCCCTATTCCAATTCCTTCCTATTTTTTGAGAATAGTACAAAAAAGAGCAACTTCGTTTATATGGGGCTCTTCTAAACCACGTATACCTATACACACACTACATCTTCCCAAAAATAAAGGAGGCCTGGGATACCCTAATTTTACTAACTACTACAGAGCAGCACATTTGGCCAGTCTGTCCAAATACCATGCAAAACAGGAAATCCCATTATGGGTATTTATAGAGGCTTCAGAAAATGACCCTCTATTAATATCAAATTTATTATGGCTTGATCCTAAAGACCGCTTTAAAATTCATAATCCCATAACTAAACACTTCTTATCTCTCTGGGATAAACTAAAAACCAAATATCAGTTACAATCTCCACACAATCCTCTCCTTTCTTTTATCAGAAATCCGGCCTTTTATCCGGCTTGGATCTACCCAAATTCTTTTAAAGCTTGGACAACATCAGGCATTCAGACACTAAATGACTTCATAGCATCTAAATAATTCCTTTCATTCCCATCGCTTAGAGAAAAATATGATCTACCAAACTCTGAGATATTTAGATATCTCCAAATCAAAAATTTCTATACACCATTCCTAAAGGGGGATACACCATTATCCCAATTATCCATTTTTGAATCAATCTGTACAAAAGATCCATTTGCTAAAGGTACAATTTCATCACTTTATAATCAATTATATGGAGTAGCAAATCTTAATAGACCCTCTTACGTTCAGAGGTGGGAGGAGGACCTGGGACGAACTTTAGAAGACACGGACTGGTCTAATATATGGCTCACATCTAAGTCATCTTCACCCAACATCTTAGCACTGGAGACAAATTATAAAGTCCTAACTCGCTGGTACCTTGTACCCGCTGGAGTGGCAAAATATTCACCTAATACCTCAGCTCTTTGTTTTCGAGGATGCCCAGAAATAGGCACATATTTACACATATGGTGGACGTGCCCAGTAATCCAAACCTTCTGGAAGGAAGTCTTCGTGATTGCATCTAAAATATTTAAAAAAATAATACAACCAGATCCATATTTAACTTTACTTAATCTAAAACCGGAATGGTTAACACTCTCTCAATTCAAACTTATGATCCAACTAATAACGGCTGCAAAACAAACAGTGGCCAAGGCATGGAAATCTCCTACATTGGTACTAGCAGAAACAATTCACAGAATGAATAATACAATGTCCCATGCTAAGATGGTAGCCATCGATCAAAATCAAATTCCAAAATTTGAAAAACTTTGGCATCCTTGGATAAAACAACAGTTCCTGTCAAACTTCAATGACTCTGTCCTGTTGCCATGGTAACAGATTAAATGACTTACAGAGACACCCATTCTAAGGCTTCAAAGAGAACTAAAAAGAATAATAAACTGACGAGCGGGACAACCTTGTGGACCATACCTCTACCTTTCAACCCTTTTTCTTCTTTCTCTTTCCTTTTCTCCACCTTACGATTAAAGCTCATTATCAGAATTTATTTGACCTATATACACTCTACTTGTAAACAATATGTATAGTAGGTATAAATCATTTAAATACCTACAAAAGTAACTAAGGAAATGATATATATCTTTAATTTAGGTTTACGTGAACCCAATGTTTAATATTTGAAATTTCATGATATTTACCTATATAAACCCTACTGTAAAACAATGAGCTTACTTTATAGATCCTTGTAAACTTACTTTATGTATCTTTATAACATTGTATACTCAATAAACTTCTTTTGACAAGGAAAAGTGCTGGAAAGCTCCTTAACAGAAGCTGCCAGGTCAGAGCTCTGTTCCATAGAGTGTTCCTTAACTAAGTCTTCAATGCATTTTTTTGCACAAAACCTTCCCCCCAGGACTCTCCCAAAGTACTTCTACATGATGGGCACTTTCTTTTGGACACATGTAAGGGCTTGGTCTTTTCCGCAGGTTTGTCCTGGAATGACAAAACAAGCGTCGGCATCAGCAACAGTTTTTAAAAACAAAGAACCAAGTGACCAACACCAGGAGTGCACCCCCACCAGGACCAACCACCACCAGGGTCCCAGACGTGCCTCTCCTCCCCTCTGACCACTAAGAGGGGGGTCTACCCCGTGGAGCTAAGTGGGAATAAGGTAAGGGAACACCACCCCAGGGTTCCACTTACCTTACTGTGGCTGGTGCTGGCGTCACCCGGCACAGAACGGGAACAATCCGTCTCTGACATCCCTCTGGCCAGGGGAGTGGTCTGCCTCAGAATGCTCCTCTGTCTGACACTTCAGCCTTAATGGAGCTCGCACCAGCCCTTGCGCCGTTCGTTTATCCGTCCCGCGGCCGGAACCGGAAGCCGCGGTCCGAACGGAAGTGCCCTTTCCCGTCGGAAATGACGTCGCCCGTCATCCGACTCAGCGTTGCTCCACGCTGACTCTCAAGATGAGGGGAATCTGGACACCTTCGTATCGCCTTCCCCAGACAGCGGAAAAACCGAACTCCCAGGCCTTCGCATTCCCCAAGGGAGGACAGGGAGCGCAATGCCACAGCAGGTAACCAGACTCCCCATCCGAACTGCTGTGAATGAGAGACCTCTGTCTCCCCTTACTAACGATCGTACCGGCCTCAGCCTCACCAGCTGATATGGCCCAGGTTCCTAGCGATGTCTCCCTTCTGGAGGAAACACCAAAAACTGACGGGCTAAAGGGAAGGGGCGACTTAAAAGTGTGGTGGAGGCGGTGTTTCCTAAGAGGGGAGGAGCCGAGGTCTCAAGTGTGCTGTCCTGAAAGACGAAAGAGGGAAAACTATTTTTAAGCTTTTTGGATAACATAGGGAAGAGTTATCACCCCTGTAACATTTGTTCAGAAGATTTCACCTCACTTTCTGTCCCAATCACAATTGGATTTTGAAAATTTTGGGTTGTTATGGAAACAAGCCTTGGTGATAAAGCATCAGTGGAGGTACCTTTTCCCCATAATAGCTCTTACAGGAGAGAATTTCCCTTCCTAGGGGTAGATTTCATCTCACTTCCTGTTGTCTTCCTCCGTTTGTAAGTAGGAGTCGTTTGTAACTAGGGGACCCCCTGTATAGGGTGCAGTGATCCGGGGCATGTAATGTACAGCACAGTGTATAGGGTGCAGTGATCCGGAGCATGTAATGTACAGCACAGTGTATAGAGTGCAGTGATCCGTGTATGTAATGTACAGCACAGTGTATAGGGTGCAGTGATCTGTGTATGTAATGTACAGCACAGTGTATAGGGTGCAGTGATCCGGAGCATGTAATGTACAGCACAGTGTATAGAGTGCAGTGATCCGTGTATGTAATGTACAGCACAGTGTATAGGGCGCAGTGATCCGGAGTATGTAATGTACAGTACAGTGTATAGGGTGCAGTGATCCGGAGCATGTAATGTACAGCACAGTGTATAGGGTGCAGTGATCCGGAGTATGTAATGTACAGCACAGTGTATAGGGTGCAGTGATCCGGAGTATGTAATGTACAGCACAGTGTATAGGGTGCAGTGATCCGGAGTATGTAATGTACAGCACAGTGTATAGGGTGCAGTGATCCGGAATATGTAATGTACAGCACAGTGTATAGGGTGCAGTGATCCGGAGTATGTAATGTACAGCACAGTGTATAGGGCGCAGTGATCCGGAGTATGTAATGTACAGCACAGTGTATGGGGTGCAGTGATCCGGAGTATGTAATGTACAGCACAGTGTATAGGGTGCAGTGATCCGGAATATGTAATGTACAGCACAGTGTATAGGGTGCAGTGATCCGGAGTATGTAATGTACAGCACAGTGTATAGGGCGCAGTGATCCGGAGTATGTAATGTACAGCACAGTGTATAGGGCGCAGTGATCCGGAGTATGTAATGTACAGCACAGTGTATAAGGTGCAGTGATCCGGAGTATGTAATGTACAGCACAGTGTATAGGGTGCAGTGATCCGGAGTATGTAATGTACAGCACAGTGTATAGGGTGCAGTGATCCGGAGTATGTAATGTACAGCACAGTGTATAGAGTGCAGTGATCCGTGTATGTAATGTACAGCACAGTGTATAGGGCGCAGTGATCCGGAGCATGTAATGTACAGCACAGTGTATAGGGTGCAGTGATCCGGAGTATGTAATGTACAGCACAGTGTATAGGGTGCAGTGATCCGGAGTATGTAATGTACAGCACAGTGTATAGGGTGCAGTGATCCGGAGCATGTAATGTACAGCACAGTGTATAGGGTGCAGTGATCCGGAGTATGTAATGTACAGCACAGTGTATAGGGTGCAGTGATCCGGAGTATGTAATGTACAGCACAGTGTATAGGGTGCAGTGATCCGGAGTATGTAATGTACAGCACAGTGTATAGGGTGCAGTGATCCGGAATATGTAATGTACAGCACAGTGTATAGGGTGCAGTGATCCGGAGTATGTAATGTACAGCACAGTGTATAGGGCGCAGTGATCCGGAGTATGTAATGTACAGCACAGTGTATGGGGTGCAGTGATCCGGAGTATGTAATGTACAGCACAGTGTATAGGGTGCAGTGATCCGGAATATGTAATGTACAGCACAGTGTATAGGGTGCAGTGATCCGGAGTATGTAATGTACAGCACAGTGTATAGGGCGCAGTGATCCGGAGTATGTAATGTACAGCACAGTGTATAGGGCGCAGTGATCCGGAGTATGTAATGTACAGCACAGTGTATAAGGTGCAGTGATCCGGAGTATGTAATGTACAGCACAGTGTATAGGGTGCAGTGATCCGGAGTATGTAATGTACAGCACAGTGTATAGGGTGCAGTGATCCGGAGTATGTAATGTACAGCACAGTGTATAGAGTGCAGTGATCCGTGTATGTAATGTACAGCACAGTGTATAGGGCGCAGTGATCCGGAGCATGTAATGTACAGCACAGTGTATAGGGTGCAGTGATCCGGAGTATGTAATGTACAGCACAGTGTATAGGGTGCAGTGATCCGGAGTATGTAATGTACAGCACAGTGTATAGGGTGCAGTGATCCGGAGCATGTAATGTACAGCACAGTGTATAGGGTGCAGTGATCCGGAGTATGTAATGTACAGTACAGTGTATGGGGTGCAGTGATCCGGAGTATGTAATGTACAGCACAGTGTATAGGGTGCAGTGATCCGGAGTATGTAATGTACAGTACAGTGTATGGGGTGCAGTGATCCGGAGTATGTAATGTACAGCACAGTGTATAGGGTGCAGTGTACTTGTGTAACTGTAAGAGGTTGGCCATTTCTCAGACTCCATAGAACATCCCTGAGTATGAGTTGTAGGGGGTGTGATGTGAAAAGTGATTGCAGATCATGAAGAATAGTCCGGACAGGTCTCTGTGTCCCCGGAATCCAGCATGGGAAGTCACCTCCTGTCACCCTCATCACCCAGTCTGAGCCACACACCCCGCACTACAAATAGCATGACAGCTGCCTATCACTACTCTGTGCCCCGCCCCTTGCCGCAACCTATTGGACGAGCAGCGTCTCTCTGCCGCTCCGGCTCTCTATTGGCTCCCACAGAGTCAGTCATCCAGAATGCCCCGCCCATGCACCTTACTCTAATTCCGCCCGTAGAAGGGGACGCGAGCGGTAATTGGCTTGACGCTGAACGACACGCCCTCTCAAGCCAGTCTGGAGGCCCTGATTGGATAAAACCCTTCCCCCTCCCCCAGTCATCCTGTTGCCCCGCCTGTGGCTGGAGGTCTGGCAGGTACCGTCTAGGTGTGGGGCGCTGCGGCTGAGCCCGGAGGAAATATGAAGCACTATGAGGTGAGCGGAGAGCCCGGGCCGTGTGCGGTGTGAGGTGTGTGTTTGCGGTGTCAGAGTTCTCCCCCCTTCCTCTCCTCTCCAGCCGGTGCAATCCGCGGAGACTGAGAACAACGAGGCTTAGAAGAGGACGGGAGCCGGCGGGGGGCAAACCTAGAGAGAAGGCGAATGACAGCTGAGGAGGGGGGAGGGGACAAGCGCCATAGAAGAGGCTGACAGTGATAAATGTGATCCAGTGATGGAGGTCTGAGGACAGTGATGGGGGAGGGGAGTCACTGATCATTGTCCTATCACCAAACATTCCTTCCCACAAATCCATATCAGTCTGCAGCCACAATTCTACATCAATGTCCGGCCAGCTTGGAGATCTGATGGAGCGTTCACATGTCTTCGTACCGGCTGTAAATACGGGGAACACATCCTAGATGGAAGCTGGTAGGAGGCTCCGTGTGTCTATGGATGCACACAGCCTGGATGGGGGGGCCCACCGGTGCACCGCAATAGCAACGGGTTGCTATGGTGACCGACACAGAAGAGGAAGAGCGCCAGCGTTGGGGACCCTAGAAGAGGAGGAGCCAGGAGCGCCAGCGGGGGGGACCCTAGAAGAGGAGGAGCTAGGAGCGCCAGCCGGGGGGGGACCCTAGAAGAGGAGGAGCTAGGAGCGCCAGCCGGAGGGGGACCCTAGAAGAGGAGGAGCTAGGAGCTCCAGCGGGGGGGACCCTAGAAGAGGAGGAGCTAGGAGCGCTAGCCGGGGGGGACCCTAGAAGAGGAGGAGCTAGGAGCTCCAGCGGGGGGGGGGGACCCTAGAAGAGGAGGAGCTAGGAGCGCTAGTTGGGGGGGGACCCTAGAAGAGGAGGAGCTAGGAGCTCCAGCGGGGGGGACCCTAGAAGAGGAGGAGCTAGGAGCGCTAGCCGGGGGGGGGACCCTAGAAGAGGAGGAGCTAGGAGCTCCAGCGGGGGGGACCCTAGAAGAGGAGGAGCTAGGAGCGCTAGCCGGGGGGGACCCTAGAAGAGGAGGAGCTAGGAGCGCTAGCCGGGGGGGACCCTAGAAGAGGAGGAGCTAGGAGCTCCAGCGGGGGGGGACCCTAGAAGAGTAGGAGCTCCAGCGGGGGGGACCCTAGAAGAGGAGGAGCTAGGAGCTCCAGCGGGGGGGGGACCCTAGAAGAGGAGGAGCTAGGAGCTCCAGCGGGGGGGGGACCCTAGAAGAGGAGGAGCTAGGAGCTCCAGCGGGGGGGACCCTAGAAGAGGAGGAGCTAGGAGCTCCGGGGGGGACCCTAGAAAAGGAGGAGCGCCAGCGGGGGGGGGGCCTGATGGGCACAGATAAGGCTGCACTGATGGGCACAGATAAGGCTGCACTGATGGGCACAGATAAGGCTGCACTGATGGGCACAGATAAGGCTGCACTGATGGGCACAGATAAGGCTGCACTGATGGGCACAGATAAGGCTGCACTGATGGGCACAGATAAGGCTGCACTGATGGGCACAGATAAGGCTGCACTGATGGGCACAGATGAGGCTGCACTGATGGGCACAGATGAGGCTGCACTGATGGGCACAGATGAGGCTGCACTGATGGGCACAGATAAGGCTGCACTGATGGGCACAGATAAGGCTGCACTGATTGGTGCTGGTGGGCACTGGTTGGTTACACTGTGGGCACTGATGGCTGGTACTGTGGACACTGGTAGGTGGCACAGAAGCCTCTGCAGAGGCTCTCCAGATCAGGACTAATGTCCCTCTCACAGCCGCCGGTGATCAGCTTTTTTTAGCGTGAGGAGAAAAAATAGCTGATTACCAGCTCTGTTTACATCACATGATCAGCTGTCATTGGCTGACAGCTGATCATGTGGTAGGGGGTCGGGATCAACCCCTTACTCCGATCTGTGATCAGACGAGTCTCATAGACTCGCTGAACACAGAGCACGGGGCGCGCAGGCCGCTCAAGCACGGGAGGACGTCTATGGACGCCCTTCCGGCAAATCCGGTCTGTGCTGTAGCCGTCTTTCGGCTATAGCGCGGACGGAAGGTGGTTGATAATAAAAATGAATTGATGGCATGGGTATCCACACAGGGGTCCCTGGAAGACTCGAGTCCACGAGATACTAATAAAATCTAATATGGCATTACCTATAAGTAGTGTAAATATCTGCTAAACGTGTACCGTTTAGGAGATATTTACATTACATGCAGCCAGTGACGTCACCGGCGCATGCGGTCTGAAGGAACGTTCCTTCTGAGCCCTGTGCCGCAAATGGCGGCTCCCGCGTGCATGCACGGGAGTGGCGTTATCGTGGCTCCAGACGATCGCAGCGCCAGAGCCCGTGTACCCGGAAGAAACACCGGGGAAGAGGTCAGCCGTCTCAGCGGTGTGCGGGCGCCACTGGAACAGCTTCATTCTAAGGTAAGTATTTCATAATGAGCTAGTATGCGATGCCTTTGTCTTCCAGGGTTCTCTTTCTCTCTTTTTTTTTTTTTTTTTTTCCAGGGTTTACAATCTCTTTAATGCGGAACTTTACCCATAACAACTTGATAAAAAAAAAAAAATAATGTTCTTTAGCAAGGGACATACTACACCATCAATATTAGTGTGTGCTGCAAATTCCCTCCAGCATTGCTCCTGTCTCTTCTTGCTGGAAGCGGCCATTTTGCTGAAGCCCAGAACACCTGAACAGCAATAAATCGTAAAGTGGAACTAAACCCATCAATTTTACCACTTGCCACCCATAGGAAGTCCTCAGGTTTCAGTGGTATACACCGTGATGATGCCTGCACCTACATGCATCATCCTGGTATCAATATTTTCAGCTGGCGATTCCGAGTGGCTAATTAGCCACTCAATCCCCTCTGTGGGTGGCGGAAGGGGGTCCCACCCCCCCCTCCCACCGCCACTTTCCCGAGCTCTCCTACCTATCCCATCGCAGAGGCCAGGAGCGATGCGGCTGCCCTGTACAGAGAGAGAGGAACTGACGTCGTTCCCCTCTCTCTGTAACCCTGGAAACCAGGAGTGACGAGTAATTCATCACTTCTGGTGCCAGTCCTTTGTTTACCTTGCCACCAGCGGCCAGGAAAGCCGCCAATCAGACCGTTCTGGGGTCTAATAGACCTCAGATCTCTCCATAAAGAGGACCTGTCATGGTGAAAAAAAAAAAAAAATTGTTTAAAAAAAAAAAGTTTTTTTTTTCTTTTTTAAAGCATCCCCGTCCCACCGTGCTTACGCGCTAATGCGAATGCATATGTTACTCCGCGCACATATGTAAAGGGTGATCGTACCACACATGTGAGGTATTGTCACGAACATCAGAGCGAGAGCAAAAATTCTAGCACCAGACCTCCTGCGCAACTCTAAACTGGTAACCTGTAAAGGCGTTTAAAGCCTTGCCCATGGAGAATTTTAACCGCCTGCCGACCGCTGTAAGATGATGTACGTCAGGAGAATGGCACAGCTGCGCAAATGGGCGTACCTGTATGTCTCTCCGCCACGCGGGAACTACGGACTCGATGTCCGCCGGTGGCCCGCGATCGTGACACGGAGAGGCAGAACGGGGAGATGCCGATGTAAACAAGGCACTTCCCTGTTCTTCCTAGTAACATGACAGGGATCTACTTTTAGCTCTGATCGCTGTATAATTGTCAATGGTCCCAAAATAGTGTCAAAAGTGTCCAATCTGTCAGCCGCAATCACAATAAAAAAAATCGTAGATCGCCGCCATGACTAATTAAAAAAAAAAAAAATTATAATAAAAATGCCATAAATCTATCGCCTATTTTGTAGACGCTATAACTTTTGCGCAAACCAATCAATATACGTTTATTGCGATTTTTTTTTTTTTTTTTTTTTTTTTTTTTTTTTTTTTTTTTTTTTTTTACCAAAAACATGTAGAAGAATGCATATCGGCCTAAACTGAGGAAGAAATAGTTTTTTTGTATATATTTTTTGGGGATATTTATTATAGCAAAAAGTAAAAAATACTTTCTTTTTTTTTCCAAAATTGTCAGTCTTTTTTTTTGTTTTTTTTTTGTTTAAAGGCGCAAAATAAAAACCGCAGAGTTGACCAAATACCTCCAAAAGAAAGCTCTATTTGTGGGCAAAAAAGGACGTCAGTTTTTTTTCGGACGTGCGCAGTTGTCAGTTGAAGCGACGCAGTGCCGTATCGCAAAAAATGCTCTGTCCATTAACCACTTGCTGACCAGTGCACGCCGATGTACGTCGGCAGAATGGCACTGGCAGGCAAAAGGGCGTACAGGTATCTCCCCTTTAAGAAGCGATGTCGCGAGCACGTGCGCGCCACCACAGTCTCTATGACCACGGGTCCCGCGGACTCTATGTCCGCCGGTTGCCCGGAGAGGAAGAACGGGGAGATGCTTTATGTAAACAAAGCATTCCCCGTTCTGCCTAGTGACAGCACAGTGATCTGCTCTCTGTTTTCAAGAGCTGTGATCACTGTCCAGTGTGTTCAAGCCCAGCCCCCTCACAGTTATGCCGCGTACACACGATCGCACAATCCGACATCAAAATCCATGTTTTTTTTTCCCAACATATGTTGGCTCAAACTTGTCTTGTATACACACGGTCACACAAATGTTGTCGGAAACTTCGAACGTCAAGAACGTGGTGACGTACGACAAGCCGAGAAAAATGAAGTTCAATAGCCAAGTGCGGCTCTTCTGCTTGAGTCCGAGCATGCGTGGAACTTTGCGTCGGAATTTACGTCAACGGATTTTGTTGTTGGAAAATTTGAGATCCAGATCTCAAATTTTGTTAGTCAGGAAACTCCGACGGAAAATGTCCGATGGAGCCCACACACAGTCGGAATTTCCAACAACAAGCTCCCATTGAACATTTTCTACCGGAAAATCTGACCGTGTGTACGGGGCATTAGAATCACTCCCTAGGACACACTTAACCCCTTCACTGCCCCCTAGTGGTAACCCCTTCACTGCCAGTGTCATTTACACAGTAATCAATGCATTTTTAATTGCACTGATCGCTGTATAAATGACAATGGTCCCAAAAATGTGTCAAAAATGTCTGATGTGTCTGCCATAATGTCGCAGTCCCAATAAAAATCACAGATCGCCGCCATTACTAATAAAAAAATGAAAAAATAAAAATGCCATAAAACTATCCCCTATTTTGTAGACGCTATACATTTTGCGCAAACCAATCAATATACGCTTATTGTGAATTTTTTTTTTTTTTTTTTACCAAAAATATGTAGAAGAATAAACATCGGCCTAAACTGAGGAAAAAAAAAATATATTTTGGGGGATATTTATTATTACAAAAAGTAAAACAAACTGCATTTTTTTTTTTTTCAAAATTGTCGCCCTTTTTTTTTTTTTTTTTTTTTTTTTTTTTTTTTTTGTTTATAGCTCAAAAAATAAAAACCGCAGAGGCGAACAAATACCACCAAAAAAAAGCTCTATTTGTGGGGAAAAAAAGGACCTCAATTTTGTTTGGGTACAATGTCGCACGACCACGCAATTGTCAGTAAAATCAACACAGTGCTGAACCGCAAAAAAACGCTCTGGTCATTGGGCAGCCAATTGGTCCGGGCTGAAGTGGTTAAGGGGGTAAATTCTTCCTGGGCTGAAGTCGTTAAACACCACGTCCTACCTGAGTATTGTTGCTGACCATGTCCATACCTTTATGACTACAGTGTACACATCTTCTGATGGCTCCTCCCAGCAGGATAATGCACCATGTCACAAAGATCAAATCATCTCACCACTGGTTTTTTGAACATGACAATGAGGTCACTGTACTCCAATGGCCTCCACAGTCACCAGATCTCAATCCAATAGAGCACCTTTGGGATGTGGTGGAACGGGAGATTCTCATCATGGATGTGCAGACAACAAATCTGCAGCAACTGTGTGATGTTATCATGTCACCATGGACCAAAATCTCTGAGGAATGTTTCCAACACCTTTAAATCTATGCCACAAAAAATGAAGGTGGTTCTGAAGGCAAAAGGGGGTCCAACCTGGTACTAGCAAGGTATACCTAATAAATTGGCCGGTGCCTGTATATACAAGTTTCCAAGCTGAAGATTACACGTGAACACCATACAAGCTCGGATGTTGTGTTCATATGCTACAAGCCTACATTGTTGTGGATGTCTGGCGTGCTTGGAGAATTTATGGTGCGTTCGCTTGCCATTGTGCTGATCCTTAATTATGGAGAACACATCATAGCTCAGCTTGCAGGAGGTTCATTTGGAATAATGTGCGGCTCAGAAACTTATATTTATGGTCTGTACAGTGGCACGTGAACACAACATCTGAGCTCATAGGGCGGTCACCTGCAATCTTCAAGTTGGTAACTTGTATTTACCGTCTCTGCGTTAGCACAATAACCCAGCATCTGAGCTCCAGGTTGATTTCTGATACAGAAACTCTTGTTTACTGTCTACGACTGCACACCAAGGCAACACCAGAGCTCCAAAGTCGTAGAGCGATCGCATGGAACATCCAAATCAGAAACTCAAATTTGTGTTCTGCACAATGCAGAATACAGCATCTGTGTGTGAAGCTCGTAGGGCGTTGACATGGAAGTTCCGACTCTGAAACCTGTATTTACCACCTGTACGATGGCATGCAAACATGGCATCTAAGCTCCAAGCTGGTAGGGTGTTCACTTGTAATGATCACATGGAATCTTGAACTTTATCATTGGTATGTTAGGTAGGCAATGCAGCATCCTGTGCCGTTCTATCGAACACAAATACAAATTTTCCTGTCTGAAATTGCTTGTGATCACCCTACGAGTTTGGATCACTGGTGCTGTGTTCATGTGCCACCATGGACAGTAAATTTGAGTTTCCAAGTTGAACATTCAATGTGAACGCCCTACGAGCTTGGAGCTTAGATGTTGTGTTTGTATGCTATCGTACAGGTGGTAAAATGTAACACATAATTCTGCGCTGCCTAGAAAATAGCAGCTAACACGGCAAATTAGATAAGTGCAATAAGAGTGGGTAAAATGAAACAGTATTATTTGGGACAAATACATGTAAACGAATCCAAAAAATTTTGTGTAGAAATCATAACAGTGAACACGATGTGAATTTGAACTAGAGTGCCACCACCAAACTTAGGGAGGCTTACCAGAGCGTTTGGACACACAAGGTCGTATGTTCTGTGGGTCAAACAGGCTTGTGTTGTATGTACAACCAACGGAACTGGACACTGGGATCCTCTAAATGCTCCAACAGGAACTCACAGCTGTCCTCAGGATAGGCGGTAGTGATGATGTTTCTCATAGAGTTGGTAACCAGGTGACCGTGGATATGGCAGATGAATTCAATGTGGGAAGAACAAAAAAGGGCCACATAGCGTGATTCCGTAAAATAGTGCAATAAATTTAATGAAGTTAGGAAAACTTACATTAGGCAGATAAAAACAGCGCTTTTCCTAAAACAAATGGCTGCAGTGGAGTCCTTCCCGACGCGTTTCGTCTCCATAGACCTCGTCTGGGGGATTTACATTTTTGCATTTTATTTTTGTTTTCTTATGATTATTGGGGTTTATTTCCCATTTGTTTCATATTGTTGAATTTTGCTTCATATTTAAGCGCTACACTTTTGGTACCCACTCCTATCGTACAGGTGGTAAATACAGGTTTTCAAGTCTGATATTCCACATCAACCTCTTATAAGTTCAGAGCTCAAACACTGTTGGCATTGAAAAATCCAAGTTGGAAACTCTATGTGAATGGCTTAAGAGCTTTGAGCTCCGAGTTTCTGAGTCTGATAATCCTCATGAACCTCCTACAAGTTTGGAGGCTGTGGCTTGGAGAAGCTACCCAACATCTTCAACATTACAGGACAAGTCAAGTTGAATGTGACTAATAATGGCCATACGCTATGTGAATTTCAGCTGGTTTGCCCATTGGGTGGCCCTGATGGCTGCCTCCTACTGGATATTCCTCTAATTAAAAATTCAAAGTAGTTGGACAGCTAAATGTTGGCCAAGCACCAGCTGCATCCATTAAGATGCGGATAATTTGATAGTCGACAGGCTGGCCATCTCAGGATTATTCATGGGTTCTCTTCACATGCTGGATGAGCGGCTACGTGCGTACACAGCAGCAGTGCGGGCCATTGATTGTACAGAGTACAAATCTGAAAGCCACTTCTCTTCGCAGGCACTGGGATTTATTTACTACAGCTGAAGGGTGCAAAATCAGGCTCGCTTCTGTATAGAAATCCAGTCAGCTTCAGGTTATATTGCTAAAGCTTAATTAAACAAGCTGAAGTTTGATGCTGACTGGTTTCTATGCAGAGGTGAGCCTGATTTTGCACTCTCCAGCTTTAGTAAATAAACCTCACTGTGTGCAGCAGCGTTTAGATCCACAAGAGAAGAATCCACTGATTCTCACCAGCGGCAGAATCTGAATCTCCGTGTGAATGTAGCCTTACTCCACTATTCTGTATTTAGACTTCAGAACTGTTAAGCCTAATATACACAATGAGAAAATTGAAAGAACAATCATGTTTTTTTTATTTTTTGCTCGCTAGTCTCCTATTGAAAACGAGTGGCTTACTAAAGGTACAAAAATTCTCGTGCATTCTAGTGTGTAACCGGAAGTGATCTCCATGTACGTGTGACCCCACAATAAAAATAAATTATTATACAGGATTTACAGTGTCTTGAAAAAGTATTCATACCCCTTTGACATTTTTACAACCAAAAACATAAATGTATTTTATTGGGATTTTATGTGATAGACCAACACAAATTGGTACATAATTGTGAAGTAGAAGGAAAATTATAAATGGTTTTCAATGTATTTATTTCTTTTTACAAATTAATATATGAAAAGTGTTGCGTGCATTTGTATGCAGCCCCATTTACTCTGATACCCCTAACTAGAATCTAGTGGAATCAATTAGTAAATAGAGTCCACTTGTGTAATTTAATCTTAGTTATAAATACAGCTGTTCTGTGAAGCCCTCAGATGTTAGAGAACCTTAGTATGGCACAACTGCAAACCTATAAAGACGTGGCTGTCCACCTAAACTGACAGGCCAGCCAAGGAGAGCAATAATCAGAGAAGCAGCCAAGAGGCCCATGGTAACTCTGGAGGATCTGCAGAGATCCACAGATTAGGTGGGAGAATCTGTCCACAGGACAACTATTAGTCGGGCACTCCACAAATCTGGCCTTTACAGAAGAGTGGCAAGAAGAAATCCATTGTTGAGCGAAAGCCATAACAAGTCCCGTTTGCAGTTTGCGAGAAGCCATGTGGAGGACACAGCAAACATGTGGAAGAAGGTGCTCTGGTCAGATGAGACCAAAATTGAAGTTTTTAGCCTAAAAGCAAAACGCTATGCTTGGTAGAAAACTAACACTGCACATCACCCTGAACACACCATCCCCACCGTGAAACATGGTGGTGGCAGCATCTGGTTGTGGGGGTGCTTTTCTTCAGCAGGGACAAGGAAGCTGGTCAGAGTTGATGGGAAGATGGATGGAGCCAAATACAGGGCAATCTTAGAAGAAAAAATTAGTTCGCAAAAGACTTAGGCAGAGGTTCACCTTCCATCAGGACAACGACCCTAAACATACAGCCAGAGGTAGAATGGAATGGTTTAGATCGGGGTCGGCAACCCGTCAATCGCGGTCCACCTGTCGACTGCCGGCAGGTGATAGGTGGACCGGGAACAGGTTCCTGTGCCGCCGACCCCCGCCTTCTATGTGTTCCAATCTTTGTCTCCCCAGGCTCTCCTACCAGCCTTCTCCGCGTCTGTGCCGCCCCATCTATATCCTGGTGTCTCTCTCCCCCTTCCGCCTCCATCCTCCTCCGCCGCTGTGATCGGTGAACAGCAGAGACCAGGAGGAAGCACAGCTCAGGACGGAGGGTGGGAGGAGGAGCTGGCCAAACAAACTTTGTTAAACCACTGGTGATTGGTTGCTAGCACACAGGGTGGTCCTAAGCAACCAATCACCACCTTGCTAATACAAAGAGTCACTCTGCCAGCTCCCGCCCCTCTGTCCAGAACTGTGCTACTCCCCGATCTTCACTGTGGAAACGAGTAGGACACTGTGCTATGGAAGAGGAGGGAAGGGAGGGGGTGGGGGGTTACACCACTGTGTGTGTGTGTGGGCGGGGGTGATGTGAAGAGGGCAGAGGACACAGTTATGGGCAGAGTCACCCCCCACAGCAGTCTCCTCTACCACCCTTCAAACCACCCCCACCCCGCATCCCTGCATTCTGACCACAACGCACTCCTGAACCCTACATTCTGACCGCAATGCACCCCCTGAACCCTGCATTCTCAGCTTAATGCACTCCTAAACACTGCACTCTCCAGTAATGCTTATTTTTGTTCTGAGTAAAAAAAAAAAAAGGGTCGATCTTACGGTGTTTGGTTTTTTTTTTTTTTTTTTTTTTCTTTTTTTTTGGGGGGGGGGGGGGGGGGGACACCATGCCCAGTGATCTTTGACTTCATCAGTGTTGTTCAAGTAGATCTCCATCTCTCGAAGGTTGCCTAGCCCTGGTTTAGATCAAAGCATATTCATGTGTTAGAATGGGCCAGTCAAAGTTCAGACCTAAATCCAACTGAGAATCTGTGGCAAGACTTAAAAATTTCTGTTCACAGACGCTCTCCATCCGATCTGACAGATCTTGAGCTATTTTGCAGGAAAAATGGGCAAAAATGTCACTCTCTAGATGTGCCAAGCTGGTAGAGACCTACCCAAAAAGACTTGCAGCTGTAATTGCAGTGAAAGGTGGTTCTACAAAGTATTGACTCAGGGGGGCTGAATACAAATGTACGCCTCACTTTTCACATATTTTATTTGTAAAAAATGTTGAAAACCATTTATCATTTTCCTTCCAATTCACAATTATGTTCCACGTTGTGTTGGTCTATCACATAAAATTCCAACAAAAGACATTTACATTTTTGGTTGTAACCTGACAAAATGTGGAAAATTTCAAGGGGTATGAATACTTTTTCAAGGCACTGTATATAACACCAACAGTTTGCACAGTGATTTAAATAATATTCCCCAGGGTTATCAACATAACAGAATATTTTTCACAAAATGCAAACTATGATTTTTTTTTTTTTTTGTAGATAATTTGTTTTCATTACCCCTTTTCTTCTTCCGGGTCTTTCTCTTGTTTCCGATCATATGTGGTCTTGTTGGCTCAATTTGTGTCGTACGAACACCATACTAACTGCACAAAAATCTTTTGAGTTCCCAAATGAGAAATCTCTCATTCATGTTCCTTTGTACACTTTTGTCTGATATCGTGATCAGATGTTGGAAGCTGTGTACTAACGATTAGATTATCAAGCGATCGGCTCCGATTCTGGTTATTTTCATCCCATTTTCTCATTGTGTGTACTAGGCATTCGCTTTACATACAGACGTGTTGATCTGGTGCCCTGTAGGGCAATTCCCTGGCCCTGTCCCTGGCCCCTAGTCTTCCATCACCTTGGTGTAGCAATCAGGATTGTCACCTCACCATGGGGTAAAGTCCTGTGATAGCAATGCTGCTTATCACTCCAGTGTCGCTGATTCTAAGCTGCTTTATAAAAATGTAAAACACCGCAAGGCAATTTTTTTTTTTTTTTTTTTTTTTTTTACCCCCCATGATCCATTATACCAGTCTTTTTGGATTAAGTTGGTGTTGATTCTATCATTTTATTTATTTTTTAATGATGCCTTACGTTTAGTACCTAATGAGCAGTATCAGATCCCTCCACATCGAGCAGCCTCTTCTTTCTAGCCTTATTCTGTATTACGCTGAAATTTTGCTTAAAATTTTTAATAAAACCCTCTGTTTTAATTGCATACCTTTTTTATTTTAAACCCAGTAGAATCCTCTTTGGGTCTCTGTGCTTCTCTATTCAGTGCAGGCAGATCATGGCTAGTGGGATGGGCTGGCAGGTTGCTGTACATATCTTATCAAACTAAACCAATCGGACACAGCCAATGACTAATCACTGTACTGGCCTGCTGCCCATAACCAATCGCAGCCGGTTACATGACAGTTGTAAACAATGGCTGGCTTCCTTTCAAGCCAGCCATTGTGTACAATTGTGTTGCTAGCTGTGATTGGTCACTGTGATCACATGGTACAGACAGGGCCAATCACAGACCATCTGTGCTATGTGATCAGCTGTGGCCAATCGCAGCTAATTACAACAAAAGGAATCGATTCTCATTCAGTAAAATGCTTGCTTAACTACTTTCCCTCCGGAAAGGTTAAGGCCCCTTTCACACATGCGGACCGTATGTCCGTATTTCATCCATCTGTTTTCGGATGAAATACGGACATACATGCATCCCTATGGGATAGCGGGTGTCAGCGGATGTACATCCGCTAACACCCGATGTCGTCCGCCTCCGCTCTCGTCCGATTCTGCGGACGGAAGAAAATCCTATTTTTCTATCCGTCTGCAGAGCGGATCGGAGGAACACGGACAGACGGTCCGTGTTCCTCCGATCCCCCATAGGGGAGAGCGGAGATCTGACAGGGCGGTCCCTGCACAGTGTGCGGGTCCCGCCCTGTCATCTGCCTGCTCAGCTGGGGAAAGCGGAGCGATCCCCTGCTGAGCAGCGGATAAACACGGGGCGGATCAACACGGATCCGTCCCGTGTGAAAGGGGCCTTAATGACCAAGGCCATATTTTTGTGATCCGGCACTGCATTATTTTAACTGACAATTGTGCAGTCGTGCGACACTGTACCCAAATAAAATGTGTGCCTTTTTTTTTTTTCCCCCAACAAATAGAACTTTCTTCTGGTCGTATTAGATCACCTCCTGCGTTTTTTTTTTTTTTTTTTTTTTTTTTTTTTTTGCCCTATAAACAAAGAAAATAAATACATTGCAGCTTACCAATTCTTAAAGTAATTCTAAATGGTAGGCACTTTACCTTAATGCATTAACACCCAAACCGCCCCCTGTCCCCAAACACTTACCTACTTACTTTTTTCACTCTTCACAGCTGCCAGCTCCAGGTTCCACCATGTCGCTTCCCCTGAACTTCCAGGTTGTAGAGCCTTGCTAGGAGTAGAGGGAATAACAGGCTGCTGCAGCTATCATTCGGTTTGTGTGTGTCTCAGGGCCTGGCGAGGGCACGCATGCATGGGTGACTCTATAGCACCTGGCCAGCTAAAGGAGATACCGGTGAACAGGGAGGTGGGGGTAGCAGTTTGGGGGCAAGCTGGAAAACATGGAAAGGAAGATTATCAGTAGACCCATTCATATTAGGATACTCTGGTAGCGCTGCACGATTCTGACCAAAATGAGAATCACGATTTTTTTTTTTTTGCTTAGAATAAAAAGATCACGATTCTCGCGGCATAAAATCTTTCACATTATACAAAAAAAATTGGGCCAACTTTACTGGTTAAGGGGTTGTAAAGGTAAAAATTTTTTCACCTTAATGCATTCTATGCATTAAGGTGAAAAAACTTTTGACAGTACCGCCGCCCCAGCCCCCCCCGTTTTACTTACCTGACGCCTCGAATCTTCGCTCCTCGTCCTCGTCAGCTTCATTGCAGCTCAGCCTGGTCGCTGATTGGCTGCAGTGGATGGATTGAAAGCAGCGCAGCCATTGGCTCGTGCTGCTGTCAATCACATCCGATGACGCGGCGCGCCGGGGGGCGGGGCCGAGTGATACAGCGAGCGGCTATAGCCGCCGGCTGTATCACAGGAGCGCGCCCGCAAGCACTCACCACCGTGCGAGGGAGCTCGCATGAAGGTGGTAAATGCTTGCGGGGAGGAGCTGAAACAGCCGCCGAGGGACCCCAGAAGACCAGGTTCGGGGCCACTCTGTGCAGAACGAGCTGCACAGTGAAGGTAAGTATAACATGTTTGTTATTTTAAAAAAAAAAAAAAAAACATCTTTACAACCCCTTTAGTTTTTTTAATCCATTTAAGTGTAATTTTTTTTTTTCCCCCCAAAAAAAATGCATTTGAATGACTGCTGCGAAAATACAGTGTGACATAAAATATTGTAACAACCACCATTTTATTCTCTAGGGTCTCTACTAAAAAAAATATATATAATGTTTGGGGGTTCTAAGCAATTTTTCTAGCAAAAAAAAAAAAAAAATGTAACTTGAAACCAACAAATGTCAGAAAAAGGTTTAGTGTTTAAATGGTTAAACTTCCCTCATTTAGACCCCTTTCACACTGGGGTGCTTTGCAGGCGCTGCAGCGCTAAAAATAGCACCTGCAAAACGCCCTGAAAGAGCCGCTCCTGTCTCTCCAGTGTGAAAACCCCGAGGGCTTTCACACTGGAGCGGTGCGCTGGCAGGAAAGTTAAAAAAAAGACCTGCTAGCAGCACCTTTTGGAGCAGTGTGTAATACCGCTCCTCCACCGCTCTTGCCCATTGAAATCAATGGGCAGCGCAGCTATACTGCCAGCAAAGTGCTGCTGCATCAGTGCTTTGCGAGTGGTTTTAACCCTTTTTCGGCCGCTAGCAGGGGTTAAAAGCTCCCCGCTAGCGGCCGAATACCTCCGCAAATACGACGGTAAAGCGCCGCTAAAAATAGCGGCGCTTTACCCCCGCCCCAGTGTGAAAGGGGCCTAACACACCAAAGTGTATTCCTTTTGATCTAAAGGACAAATTGTTACAATGTTTATACTTAAGCTCCACTGCTAAAGAATGTTGTGATTCTTGGCAGACTGCCCGTTTTTTCTTTTTTTTTTTTTTTTTCCTTTCTTTTGATAGCTGCGGACTTCAGCAGAGCAGAGAGAATTCTCTGCATAGAAAAAATCGGGAAATACTTTGTCAAGATCGCAAGCGGGAAAAAATCACGATAACGATTCTTAACGATTAATTGTGCAGCTCTACTCTCTAGAGATGTAAAACTTCTGGAAATTTTCGAAGCCATGAGAAAACAATGTTGTTTTTTTTCCAAAAATTAAAAAAAACAAAACAAATTGATCTTTTTGATTTCCACATGTCATTGTATCTATAAATGAAGGGAGTCTATTTTTGAGAGTGGTTTGTAAGACTTCATTACTGGAAGATACTGCTGATGAAGAAACACTTTGTGATGATCCAGAAGAAGCAGAAAGAGTGTTTCTGGAATGAGAACTCTAGTCCTCACCATTTCATTCCATAAAGTTTTTTTTTTTTTTAATTAACTTTAGGGCAACTCTGTCATGGCAGGATGTGTTTTTTCATCCTTGTAGCATTTGGAAAAGAATATTTCTTCTCACAATATTTGTAAATTGCAGCTTTTCTCTCAGCAGACATTGATTGCACTGTGGAAATGTTTCCAAACTCTAGATGTTGGTCTCACCATTTTACTGAAAGGAGGAAAAGAAAAAACAATTTACTGATTGGACTATAGGGAAACATTATACTGTGATGGTGGAGAACATTCACAGGAAACTTTTAATGGTTGTAAAGATAAACTAATTTTGTCAGACAAATTTGCCCTCTTACCTGTCAGTGAAGGCCTCAGAGGTCAGAAACCATCATCTACTGCAGTGGTTCTCAACTCCGGTCCTCAGGACACACTAACAGGCCAGATTTCAAGTATTACCTTGGGGAGCAGGGTTGCCACCTCATCACTTTAAACCCGAACACATCTGAATGATACAGGTTCTGAGGTTAATTTAAAGCAGATAAGGCACTAAGTGAGTTTATTTACCACCTTAATCAGCCACAGAACTTGTGTAAGTCATATGTGTTTGTTTTAAAGGGATGAGGTGGCAACCCTATTTGGGAGATGCAGACTAGAAAACTGCAATCACTGAGCAGCAAATGATATCGCTTGTGATGTCTTTCCGTTCTCTTGCAAACCTGGCCTGTTAGTGGGTCCTGAGGACAGGAGTTGAGAACCTCTGATCTACTGTATCCCAACAATCACCCAACTGTAGGAGATACAAGATGGAGCCCACAAGCAAACAAAATTGGAGCATTTCCCCTGCATTGCCCCCTAGTGGCAGAAATGCATATTTCTCTTGTTTGAGAACTGCATTGAGAATTAGTATTACTTGAATTGTATTCCAGGATTTGCTTGTCTTCAGCTGAGAGAACTTGCAATAATTTAAGACTTCACCTAAAGTCTCATACATTTTTTTCATTAACGTCTTCCTGTTATATAGTTTGAATTCAATGTCATAGACATATTTTTAACATTGTAAAAGAACATAGTCCACACTCCATGCCCCCCCCCCCCCCCAATTTTTCAGTTTTTGTTCCAGGCCTTCCCATCTCTTCTTTGGACCTCCTCTATTTAAAAAAAAAAAAAATAGGGTAAATCACTTTAAATGTGTTGGCTTCATAGATTTTAGACTTTTTAGGATCACCCCTATTTTTACATCTGATGTTCTGGCCAGTAACACACTTCCTGTCCTAAGGAGCCCACAGATGCATCCATTTTTTTTTTTTTTTTTGTTCAATTAGTGGGTTGGACAAAAAAGCTGACCCGATTCCCCAATCAACACATTTGATGTGGATGGGGGAATTCTCCCCGCTGTGTTTGTATCCTGACAGTGAAGAGACTTCCCCCACCACCATAATATGGTGATCAGCTGATCGAGCAGCAAAAATTCGACATGGTGGTTGAACAGAAGTCGGTTAGTAGATCGACTTCTGTTCAACCACAGTGGCCATACATGAATCAAAATTTTTGTGGTCCCTGCTGACCCGGACGAGTTTTAATCCATGTATGGCTGTAGGGTGGCTGCACTCTGGATGGAGGAGCATTGGAGCCACCCTTGGACCGCAGCATTGTCAAGCTAGGGAGAAGGTGTTAGATACACTAGTAGCTTTAGATGGACTTGACTAACATACACTGTATTGCCAAAAGTATTGGGACACTTGCCTTTACACGCACATGAACTTTAATGGCATCCCAGTCTTAGTCTGTAGGGTTCAATATTGAGTTGGCCCACCCTTTGCTGCCATAACAGCTTCAACTCTTCTGGGAAGGCTGCAGGTTTAGGAGTGTGTCTATAGTAATGTTTGACCATTCTTCCAGAAGTGCATTTGTGAGGTGAGGCACTGATGTTGGACGAGAAGGCTTGGCTCGCAGTCTGCGCTCTAATTCATCCCAAATGTGTTCTATCGGGTTGAGGTCAGGACTCTGTGCAGGCCAGTCAAGTTCCTTCACCCCAAACACACTCATCCATGTCTTTATGGACCATGCTTTGTGGACTGGTGCGCAGTCATGTCAGAACAGTAAGGGGCCATCCCCAAACTGTTCCCACAAATTTGGGAGCATGAAATTCTGAAAGAATGGTCAAACACTCATTAACCTTGTGGATAGCCTTCCTAGAAGAGTTGAAGCTGTTATAGCTGGAATAGGTGGGCCAACTGAATATTGAACCCTACGGACTAAGACTGAGATGCCATTATAGTTTGTGTGTGTGTAAAGGGAGGCGTCCCAATGTTTTGGTAATATAGTGTATAATTGGGGGGGGTTCTAAGTGCCTGGGTATCACTATAAGTTTACACTTGTGATATAATGCATGTTGCTCTGTCAAGCTAGGAGAGATCAGCGACCCCTGGCCCACAGGCGTGACAGTGGAACCCAGGAACATGGAGGGGGTCCGCACTGCCGGGGGTCCTTTAAGGCAATTAGGTGGTCGAGAGTTGACCTGTCAGATTTACACACACACACACACACACACACACCCCAGGCCCTGAGTAAATCTAACCCCTCCCCTGCTGTCATTGACAAATGACATAACCCCTCAGTGACAGTGAAAGGGGTTAAAGGAAGTTGAAAATTAACACACTGGTTGGATCACCAGTTGAAAATAAAGGGGGGGTAAATAAGCTAGGGCTTTTTCACACGGGTGATCCGCCCGGCGGACTTTGCTTTGCTCAGTGGTAGATCGATCTGCTGATCCCCGCTGAGCAGGCAGATGACAGGTCTGTCTCCATTCACTGTGCTGAGATGGACCTGTCAGAGCCCCGCTCTCCTCTATGGGGAGATCAGATGAAAACAGACCTCCTGTCCGTTTTTCATCCGATCCGCCAGACGGATGGAAAATAGGGTCTCTATCCGTCTGGATTTCAGGGATCGGATTGGATAGTAGCGGGTGTCAGCGGACATGTAACCGCTAAGATATCCGCCGCCCCATAGGGCTGAATGGAGGCTCAGATCGGACCTGGTCAGAAAACCCGTGTGAAAGGGGCCTAAAAAAAAAGAAAACCATGCAGTTGCCACTTTTAAAAATTGGTAAGCTGCAAAATGTAACATTTTTGCTTTTGAGTTTAGATACACTATAGGGCGTATTTATAAATATGTGCATTTGTTCTGTGCAAGTGCCATCAAAATTGAAGGTACTAGGCAAAAGTTCTTCTTTCATAAGAAAGTGTGAATTGGGGAAAATACTGCATTATGACCACTATGGGGTTTATTTACTAAAGGCAAATCCCCTTTGCACTGAAAGTGCACTTGGAAGTGCAGTCGCTGTAGATCCGAGGGGGACATGCAAGGAAAATAAAAAACAGCAATTTTGCTTGCACATGATTGGATGATAAAATTAGCAGAGCTTCCCCTCATTTCAGATCTAAAGCGACTGCACATTTCCGAATACACTTGCAGTGCACTTGTAGTGCAAAGTGGATTTGCCTTTAGTAAATCATCCCCTATGTGTCGCAGTGTGTTGGCTCCATGCAAAATCAACTTTAGGTTAAAAAAAAAAAAAGTGCAAACCGCTGCCATGTGAACCTAGCCAAAGATGGGACTTCAATCCACTAGAGAGATTTCTTCTCTTTTCCTGTTGTCTCCAGGACAGGAAGTGAGGGGAAATCACCCCGTGGGGACAAAGACAGCAAACAATAACCTGATGATGGTTTTAAGCCTACTCTATCCAAAGCTAAAGGGTTTTTTTTTTTTTTTTTTTTTTTTTTTTTTTTTTTAAATTTACATTCACTTTAAGGTTACATTCACACTGTATTTTCATGTGGTGCATGTGAAATGTGCTTTATATATGCTTCATCCCAGCATTTCCATCTAAACGCTGGGATGAAAATAGTGAGAAGTAAATGATGCAGCAAGCAGGATTTTTATCAAAGTGGTTGTAAAGGCGCACGTTTTTTTACCTTCATGCATTCAATGACCTTCATGCCTTGGCTCTCCAGGGACTCGCACTCCTGATTGGCTTTCGCTGCTGTCAATCACAGCCAGTGAGCCAGTCGGGAGACAGAGAAGGCAGGGCCGAGCCTCGGCTCCGTGTGTGAATAGACACACAGAGCACCGGCTCGGGAACGTGCCTGCTTGGGTGCCCCCACAGCAAGCTGCTTGCTGTGGGGGCACCCGGCAGGGGGGGAGGGGCCAGGAGTGCCGGCGAGGGACCTGAGAAGAGGAGGATCTGGGCTGCTCTGTGCAAAACCACTACACAAAGCAGGTAAGTATAACATGTTTGTTATTTTAATGTATAAAAAAGAGGGTTTACACTTTACACACTGCTTGAAAACTTTGTAGGTAGCCTAAAGCCAGCTATAGATGGGTCAAATTTTGACCGGTTCAGCAGGGACTGGCTGAAATTTGATCGCTCTATGGGCAGGCTGGTTGTACTGAAAGTGATACTAGTCTCAGTTTTATTTAGTTAAAAACAACAAACATGTTATACTTACCTGTTCTGTGCAGTTGGTTTTACAAGGAGCAGCCCCAATCCTCTTCTTCTCGGGTCCCTTTTGGTGCTCCTGGCCCCTCCCTCCTGTCGAGTGCCCCCACAACAAGCAGCTTGCTATGGGGGCACCCTAGCCAAGCCACTGCTCTGTATGTCCATTCAGAAACAAAGCCCTGGCCCCACCCCCTCTCTCTCCTCATTGGCTCATTGACTTTGATTGACAGCAGTGGGAGCCAATGGCGCCACACTGCTGTCTCAGGCAATGAGGAGGGAGAGTCCCGGACGTCTGAGTCTTTCGTGCAACATTGCTGGATCTAGATGAACCTCAGATAAGTATTAGGAGGGCTGCTACACATAGAAGGCTTTTAATCTTAATGCATTAAGATAAAAAAAAACTTATGCCTTTACAACCACTTGAAGTCAATCAATTTAATTGACTTCAGTACAACCATCCAGCGGCTATAGCCACCAGCAGTAATCATTGTGTTCTGCTGGTTGGGAAGGCTCCCTGCTGGCAAAGCGCAATAATGCCGCGTACAGACGATCAGAATTTCTGACAACAAATGTTTGATGTGAGCTTGTTGTCGGAAAGTGTGTAGGCTCCATCGGACATTTGCTGTCGGAATGTCCGACAACAACTGTTTGAGAGCAGGTTCTCAAATTTTCAGACAAAAAAACTTGTTGTTGGAAATTCCGATCGTGTGTACGCGTTTCCGACGCAAAAAGTTCATGCATGCTCAGAATCAAGCAGAAGAACCGCACTGGCTATTGAACTTTATTTTTCTCGGCTCGTCGTACGTCTTGTACGTCACCACGTTCTTGACGTTCAGAATTTCCGACAACATTTGTGTGACTGTGTGTATGCAAGACAAGGTTGAGCCAACTTCTGTCGGAAAAAAATCCACGGTTTGGTTGTTGGAAATTCCGAACATCTGTACGCGGCATAACTCTGCGAGAGGGATTTTACCCATCGACACTGACTGTGTTGATGGGGGAATCGAGAGATTTTTCTTTTCCTTTCCACCCGTGGTTGCAGGAAAGGAAATTGTATCATCTATGGGTTGCAATCTGAATGCACAATCCTCTTTGGAGCTGCCAATAGCTATGTAGTGCAAGGACCTGCCTGTCTGGATATGGATGGATTGGGTAGATTACATCGTTCCTCATATTGCATAGTTTTGGTAAATCTAAAGTTGATTGTACAAAGATTTAATGGCCAGATTGTACTGTGTATGGTAACCATAGGACTGGAGTTTTGTTAAAGGGTCATTTCACCCTAAAGTGATCTTTCAGGTCTAGCACGGTCCGGTGGGCAGCCACCCAATAGCTTCTTATTTCTCTGGTGGTGTGATCTCCTGCTCTAGTTCCTAGCTCTGATCTGCATTACCACACGTCCCGCTCACAGCGCAGGTGTTCCCGTTCCTCCTGTCGCATTCCCCATTAACGTAATAAATTAAAATTCCATCAGGGAGAGCTGATACAGCTCATAATGTCTCTGGCAGGTGGACAGACTAGAAAATTCAAGTGCAGAGATGTCACCATCAGAGTCCCTGAGAGTCCATCAGAAGATCAGAGCCACCAAACATATCAAATCTCAGTTTTAGGTGGAATGACCCTTGAATACAGCATAGAGAAAAGCTCATTAAACAGTCCTGTTAGAAAGGAACTTGCAGGTATAAAGTATCAGTGTAGTGGGCACTGTTGTCGGGTACTCACTGTGCTGGTGGTCCTCGCTCAGCGCTTGGATGTTCCCTCCTGCTGTTCGGTGTGGAGCTCAGTATGTGGAAGTGCTGTAAACGCCTTTGTGACATTATGCTTGTGTAAAGCATCCTCCAGCTACTGTCCTGATGGACGCAGAGCAGTTCTGATGCCTCTTCTGTGCTCACAGTGGATATATAGAAGTCTCATTTCCAGAGAGGATTAGGCATGTCGTGGGTGGAGTCTATGCACAAGCCACTCCCTCTTCTGTGCAGAGCATCTCTTCGGCACACTTGGCTTAGCCGCTCTCTGATGTGTTTGATCAACACCATCCCTGAGAATGTAGAAGTTCCCCAGCTGTTCTGGTCACCATCCACGGGAAGAAACTTGGGGCCCATTTACACTGCTGAGTTGCAATGTGCTCAAACTTCTCCAAAATAAAAATAGTGTCTTGTTCCCATTTTTAAATATGACTTTTCTGGATTTTATTTTATTTCTTTAAACATTTTTAGTGCATTGGGAGGTCTATAGACGCCAATTGCATCGCATTTTGATGTGCAGGTAATAACAAGCCCTGGTCAATGACTGTTAACAATAGCCACTCTAAATTTAAAAACTCATTGAAAATGTGTGCCTAACACTACCTTAACCCCTCTATGCACATGCATAAAGCTGACATTATTATTATTATTATATAGTGCCAACAGTTTGCGCAGCGCCTTACAACATGAGGGCAGACAGTACAGTTACAATGCAATACAATTCAATACAGGAGGAATCATATGAGTGAATGTTGGTGGATCGCATTACTTATTGGCTTCTAATATATTCTGAAAGCTCCAGAACCAATATCCCTACATCCCTGTTCTAGGTTTTAAAGCTTCCATCTTGATACTATTTTATTTTAATTTTTTTACATGAGCCATTTCCCATTTTAGAACATAGTTTGCTGGTTCACACTGATGAGGTGCAGGAAAACGCATGGGATTTGGTCA
Organism: Aquarana catesbeiana; assembly: GCF_042186555.1. Taxonomy (NCBI): domain Eukaryota; kingdom Metazoa; phylum Chordata; class Amphibia; order Anura; family Ranidae; genus Aquarana; species Aquarana catesbeiana. The sequence continues at coordinate 633,338,858 of NC_133326.1, forward strand.
AATCCCATATGATTCTGTGCCGTGCGATTTGAGCCCATTAGTTTTGTACGGCTCAAATCGCACCGCATCCGCACAATTAATGGCCAGGATGAAATTTTAATACACCAGTGCAAGGGTGTCAAACCCAGTTTAATCGTGCAGGCGTATCAAAATTTAAGGGCCAGTTCTATCTGTAAGATTAGATGTCCAGAGCACTCCACCCCCCCCCCCCCCCTTTACCTCAGAGGTCAAAAGCCCCCCACTTTCAGAAGTCAAGAGTCCCCCACCCTCACTTACTTTACAGTGCACTCCCCCTTACCTTGTGCTGCTGCTGGAAAGAAGCTGGGAAGCAGAAAGTGCAGGGTCTGGAGGACCAGAGGAGGGCTGGAGTCAGCTGCCAGAGTATGCTGAGACCAGGGGAGGCAGAGATGAGGTGGTGCTGCGGCTGCACAAAGAGGCGCAAGATCTTTTGGGTGACGTTCTGTCCTCCTCTTTGCTGTTGACTGCTGAGACAAGGGGGTCCTGCAGCTGCAGGAGAGGTGCGAGGGCTGCATGAAATGGCCTGGCGGTCCGGATTCAGCTTGCGGGCCTTGTGTGACTAGTGGATGTGCTGTCCCATGGTACCCTCACTGTGCCTCCCTGGTAAGTCCCTGAATACCCCTATAGGCTCGTTTAGGCTTTGTGCACTTGGATTATTACCAGGGCTCAGTGTGGGGATCTTTCTGCTTCCCAATTCCCTTTTTGTTAGGCAGCCAATCCTTACTGGTCTCAGCTTTAGCATGATTGGTGATGCTCAAGTTGGAGGGTGCATTTAGCCAAGGAAGGACATGGCAAGAAAGGGTACACAACATTGATAGACTAGGGGAATGTGTGACTTGCCTGTCGGCTCCTACATCCTGTTAAGGACAGGTGCTCATGGGGTCACCAGTTTGCTTCACACTGGGAAATGGGGGGGGAAAGGTAGAAGGTGAGGTCTTCTTTTCCACAAGCACTTTAGCTTGGCACACTAACATGAAAAAAGAACCCTCACTAGTCAGTATTATCACTAGAGCCTCACCTCCTTCAGCTGCCGGGGGGCATATCTCGTAGTGAGGTACAGCCACTATGCTCTGTGGGGTGCTAATCCACTATGGGATTTGCCATGATATTCAGTTTAGTCTGGTTAGCCCCTGCCAAGTAATGCATAGTGGATGGGTAGATAGATGAATCGGAGACCAGCAGGTCTGTAGATGTATCTGGTAAGAAAGGGCATATAACTGTTGCAGTGTCTCATTATACTTACTGTCACCAGTGGGGTAAGTCTTCATTGTCTTATATCTGTCTTTTTCACAAGTGTCTTATTTTGGGCTGTCCAAGTGTCTGCTTTCTCTTTTTCCCTCCCTCCCTCTCGCTGGGGTCTCATTTCTATTTCGTGTGGGGGAACGGCCTAAATTTAGTGTCCTGGGACTGAGCCCAGATATTTGCTGAGATCAATGAATACCAGGAGTCAACCATAGAGGTGTAGAGAGACATCTTTGCAGGGAAGGGGGGCCAAGGGTGCAGGAGGGTATTGAGTAGCCAGAGGACATCAGGCAGCGAAGTGGGAGAAGATAGGTGAAGCGTAGATAATGAGACATCCAGGGCACAGAGACGGAGATCAGGGATGCCGTGTGCACTTCTGGTTTGTTTGGTCTTGCAGTGCAGGTATCTGGCTGCCGTCGGTGTCACTGTGTGGGGTCTTGCCGGCTAGGTGCCTCCTGGGAAGTGTAGAAACTGACAGATGTGAAAAAGCCTAGGGAGTGATAAATATAGAGATCTGCTTCATATTACATCTGGAGAGCCAGGATAGAGCAAGACTTCCAGGGGGAGAGGATTGGAGACATTTGGAGGGAGAGAAGAGACGGAACATGAACTTGGGATTGACTGCTCTGGATAGTTAGAGAGTTGAAGACTGAGAAGAGACTGCAAGTGAGAAAGGGAGGGACTGGATGTAAGAGACTGACGTATCGACCAAGGCCAGGACAGAGGGATGTCTTTCATTACTACACCTGTTGCAAAGACAGCTTCCTGGGAGAGACATCTGTGTTGAGAGAGAAAGCATGAGACTGCTGAGATAGCAGAAAGGTTGCTGAGGTAGTAATCTCTGAATCCAGGACGATTGTGCGAAACGGAGGAAGGATACGGGATCGTAGTAAAGCAAAAGCATTACTGAGAACTTGTTAATAAGGATTGGGTCATCTGGAGAGAGCAGTGTTTGACTTTTTCAGACAGCTTGTTAATAATGGATATAAACTCTGTAGTTTCGGAAATAAGCCGTCCCAAGGGACAAAATGGCAGCCCAGCGACAACTAAACGTACCTCTAAATCTTCAAAGAAAAAAACTCCTACTAAACGTGCTACTGTTTATTTTGAGGTGGAGATCCTGGATGCCAAGACACGGGAGAAGCTCTGCTTCCTGGACAAGGTAAGAGGCCATGGAGTGATTGAGAGTTTTGACAAGTAAGAATGTGCTGGAATGGAACTTAGGTGGGGATGGGAAATGTTTTAAAAGAATGAAGCATGTCTGATGCTGCAAGGGTGCAGAAGGTTAGGGGTTGGGTTGAGAAGTGCTGAGGGGGTTGTATGGGTTAAAGGGTGCAGAGGGAGGGTTTGGGGGGGGGGGGGTCAGGTTTAAATATCCTGAGGTGGGCTGGTGGTTTGGGTTTAGGTGTGCTGAGTGGGGGGGGGGGGCAAATAATTACATTAAGGCATGCTATGAGAGCATGGGTTGTGGAGTGGTAGGGTCAGGGACTGGATTAGATGATTCCTTAGAGTACAAATTGCATTGTTGTAGGAAGGGATACTAAATAGGGAGGTATGAAACAAAACAAAAGAATTGGTTTTGAAATGCAGTCCATGGACTTTATGGGCACACAACATTCATTTGTTAAAAAATATCAATGTTTATTAATTTTCTGCCATACTTCCCTATTTACAATAATGAGTAGGCAACAAGAGACCACTTGGAGGTACTATGGGTACTCGTTGGTTTAAGACATACAAGTGCCATGTCCTATTGCTATGAAACAGAAGAATTTATTTAGGACCGCAGTCCATGGACTTTATGGGCACGCAACATTCATTTGATAAAAAATATCTTTTTTTTTTTTTTTTTTTTTATGCACGTTTAAAATCATAAAATCAATGAAAACCCCAAAAGTATAGTGGCATATTACACCTATGTGTCCATAAGGATGGTAGCCCCTTATTAAGCTATACAGTAATATTCACAAAAAAACAACAACCCTAAATCCTGTAGAACAGGGCTCAAAATTTCAAGCCCTGAATAACTAGTCAGGCCTTAATAGTTACTCGCCACCAGTTGCCCCACCCAACCCCTACCCTGCCCCGCCCCTAATTCTTCCCCTTAACACGCCCTCATAAATTATCTCATGAAATTACACTGTTAATTGTTTTATGCAGAATTAAGTTACAAAAATAAATACTAACAGCCACTTTATCAAGGCATCCTCACCAGTGCCCATCAATGCAGCCTCACCAGTGCCCATCAGTGCAGCTCCACCAGTGCATGGGCATCAGAGAGAGGAGAGCCAGCCGCATCATCACACAGTGCGGGGATCTCCCGCTGTGACACAGCTTTGATTTGAATTTCCTGGTGGTCACAATCGAATGTAGTCCCACCTCCAGGACTGGCTCCTATGATAAACTTTGCACTTCCAGGCATTGGACAAGTGTGCTGTGTATCATAGAAGCTGGTCCAGGAGGTGGGACTTTGTTTGACAGCCGCTGCTGGGCAATTCATATCAAAGCTGCGTCACAGCGGGAGATCCCCACTGTGTGTGATACGACCGGTTCTCCTCTCTCTTCCCCAGGTTCCTGGCCGATCGCTGGGATAATGGCTCCCATTCGCCCCCCTAAGGCAGCCCCATGCGCGCCCTCAAGATTTTTTTATTTATTTTGAGGTCTGCTGTAAAATATCGATCATTGGGAATGCCACCATCCCTTTACATGGGGCTCAAATGTAAGGGGATGGTGGCATTATCAATATTCTACCAGGTTTATGATTGTTGTCATTTTTTTGTGAATATTACTGTATACCTTAATAGGGGCTACCATCCTTATTAACCCATAGGTGCAATATGCCACTGTACTTTTTGGGTTTTAATTGATTTTATGATTTTAAATGTGCATAAAAATCTTTATATTTTTATCAAATGAATGCTGTGTGCCTATAAAGTCCATAAGTAAATTCTTCTGTTACATAGCAATAGGACATGGAACTTGTATGTTCTAAACCAACGAGTACCCATAGTACCTCCAAGTGGTCTCTTGTTGCCTACTCATTATTGTAAATGGGAAAATATGGCAGAAAATTCAGATGGTAAGGACCTAAGTTGGGTACTAGTTGTGAGCAACAGCCTCATTTAATATGGAAGCTGCCTATTTAATAACAAAGAACATATGCTGTACAAAAATTTACATCCAGATGTTACATTACAATTCATGTCAAAGTTACTGGTGATGGTACCAAACCAAAGGCCAAAGCCATCCAACAAACTATAATGGTTTTGGGTAGGCCTTGGTGGGTTAGGTTGACTCAACTTCTGTTTTCTGTTCCCGACTGGCTCACGCAGATATACTGCGGCACAATGGCTCTCCTGGGCGAAACCCCGTATGGGTTCGTCCTACCCTTTTTCAACCACCAGTGGGGGACCCGATGCAAGTGGCTGGTGGGCACGAGCGCCAGCACGGGGATTTGTGTTTGTGTGTGTGTGTGTGTGTGTAAACACACAAATCCAGGTACAGTGTATAAGGGCACTCTGAGCATGAGGACCAAGCAGACAGTATCTCTAGAGAGGCAAGGGTTCAGTGATATAGATCCAACACTGAGGGCTGCACTCAGAAAAGAGGAGCAAACTCTGAAACAAAATAAGACAGAAGAGAGAGGCGCCTCTAAGTGCAGAATTAATAGTTGTTTATTTCCCCAAACAAGATTAAAAACACTTACAAAATCTGGTGAATTAAAAAGTGTGTGGTCATTGAAAAAGGAACTTACTAATGTTCCGAAATGCGTCCCTTACTGATGACTACATCCTGTTCATGCTGGCTCCCGTCTCTCACTGCTGACATCACTTCCGGGATCTCCGTCCATCATGAACTTGGTGTGTGTACCCATTCATCAGCTTAAAGGTAGCTCTATGTTTTTGGTACAGCACAGGACACAATTGTGAGAGTCTTTACATGCCGGGGACCCATCCGCCTGCAGGACCATTTGCATTATCAATGACCACACGCTTTTTAATTCGCTAGATTTTGTAAGTGTTTTTAATCTTGTTTGGGGAAATAAACAGTTATTAATTCTGCACTCAGAGGCGCCTCTCTTTTCTCTTCTGTCTTAATTTGTAAGCGCACAAATTCCTGTGCTGTCAGAGGAGGTAAGTAGGAAAAACGATCTGTCTCCTCTCCTAGTCACTCCCATCCCCCCACAGTTAGAACACACTGAGGGAACACACAGTTAACCCCTTGATCGCCCCCTAGTTTTAACCCCTTCACTGCTAGTGACATTTACACAGTAATCAGTGCATTTTTATAGCACTGATTGCTGTATAATTGTCAGTGGTCCCAAAAAAGTATCAGATCTGTATATCGCAGTACTGCCAAAAATCACAGATCACTGCCATTACTAGTAAAAAAAAAAAAAAAAAAATTATATATATATATATATATATATATATATATATATATATATATATATATATATATATATATATATATATATATATATATATATATATATATATATATATATATATATATATATATATATATATATATTATGCTATAAATCTTTATGAGCAAAATCAGGTTAAAAAAAATGATTATACACACAACCAATATGTTATTGCCCCCATGGTGATCATTTTTCAAGATATTGCCATCCTACGAAAGTTTAATATTGCATTCTCTATTCTAAACAGGTGATGTAAACAAGTTTATGATATAAAAATCAATCAATTAAAAAAGTTCTGATTGGCTTTGTGCTGATTCAAGAAATGAAGAGTATAAATTCCACTCTGGCTTTTTTGTATTGTTGCAGGACCATTCAGTCAGTTAGATCATCACAATTTACTATCAACTGTACAGTATTGGATACAATTTAAAGCTGAAGTTTAATCTGCTTATGTTTCACCTTTCCTGGTTCCTCCTTTCTATCATTGTGTTAATGACATTTTTAAATAAAACATTTTCATTTTTGTTACACAGCTTATGTTTAGATGGAGGGATGTCGTCACTGGGTCTCTGTGCTTCTCTATATAATGCTAGCATGACTGGTGGAAGGGATGGCAGGCTGCTGTACATGGCTACCTGAAAACATCCTGCCCCAATAAATCGAAGAAAAGACTGGACGGCCGTACTTTGTTAACACCTTTAATTGAAGATGGTTTAAAAATTCTTCTGGCACAAAGACATCAGAGGCGCAGGATCAATGAAAAGCTGACTTGTTTCACACCACTGTGGGGTGCTTGGTCAGCTGTGTGGTGTGAAACATGTCAGCTTTTCACTGATCCTGTGCCTCGGATGTCTTAGTACCAGAAGAATTTTTAAACCGTCTTCAATTAAAGGTGTTAACAGAGTACGGCCGTCCAGCCTTTTCTTCGATTCATTCCTACATGCAGAGCCAGCAACTGTTTCCATCAGCAGGTGGGATGCATTATGAGATGTCTGCCTAGAGCGGTGTTCTTTTGTTTGTATCCTGCATCAATACTGCTCTCAATAGCCCTCAGCCCTGATGCAAACGGTAGGTTGGCTGTTTGGAGGAGTAATGCAAATATCATTATGCCTTGATAGATAGGTGGGTGTCGGTCAGGAGGAGTGGATGTCCCTTGGCAAACTGCATTTGCATACAGGCTGCCATGGGTGACGCCCACATGTTGAGCCTCCATGATTAAAGGGAAGTTACGCTTTCTTGCGCACCCCCCCCCCCCCCCCCCACCTCCGCTGCCACATTTGGAACTTTTTTGGGGGTGAGTGGGTATGGTCAGATCGCTCCAGCAATCTGTGTGGTATTTCGGAGTTTGCTGGTGTTCTGTCGGATAGTGCCCACTATTGAGAAGTGCCCGGGATTTACTGCGAATGCGTCATACGGAACAGCACATTTTACAATCAGCTGTTGAGACGGCGCCTGCGCACAATAGCCGATGGAAGAGATTTTTCTGTCAGATTGTGCCTGGTGCTGCCGAGGCGTGTTCATGCCAGTGAGGGGCGGATTTGTACATGTTGAGGGCGGATTATAAAATTATGGGCAGTGCTGCAAAGATGGGGGGAGATTTTTAAATGATGCCTCATGTCGGTGAGGGGCGGATTTGTACATGTTGGGGGCGGATTTTTAAAAGATGTGCGGATTTTTAAAAGATGGGCACACCCTGCACGCGTCCAGGAAAAATAGCAGAATAAAATTTGTTTTGCAGTACTGGTCATCTTTGCAAAATCCGCCCCCATCTTTACAGCACTGCCCATCATTTAAAAATCCGCCCCTCACCGACATGAACACGCCTCGCCAGTGGCAGGCACAATCTGACGGAAAAATTTATTTCGTCGGCTATTATGCGCAGGCACCGTCACAACAGCTGATTGTAGAATCAGCTGTTGTGCTGTTCCGTACGGTGCATGCGCAGTACATCCCGGGCACTATCCAATAGAACTGCAGATTACAGTTAGATAAGTTCAGTTCATTCAGCTACAGTGATGAGTAAAACAATATACTACTGGCAGGGGTGCTTACAATAATCAGATTTTATTTATGGTAAACCTTTATTCCAGAAGAAAGAAACTGTTGCTGTAACTGCTCATAAAGTGTTAGCTGGAGTTTGACTTCAATTTGTTAGTAAATGCAAGACCTCTTGCACCCTGAGGGTGGGTTTGAAATCTCACACGATTTCAAACCTGCGTTGCAGTGCGAGTTTGGGGGGCGATTTGAAAGACATCTGTGCGGGTTCATACACAGATATCTATTGAAATTGACCCCAAAGTCACCATAAGTAGTGTAGGAACTACTTTTGAGAATTGGTGCGGCGCCGCAAAGTCGGCATCGCACTGATTCGGACGGTTCTATTGCCGACAATGGGCTCCGAATTGGCATGCAATTTAACATTTCAGATCGGCCCGATGTGAACGGGGGCTCAATCTGCTAGTAAATCTAAAACGCCCCTTCTCCTAGACTGACAGTGCTGCTGTCCAAAGGTGCCCCTGTGCTCCTTCATCCAGAGTATAGACACTCTAATAATGGAGGTGTGGTACTGGCCAGATTACCAGGTGAAAACAGAGGAAAAAAAAAATAATGCAGCCACCACATCTAATGATTGGTAAACTACAATATATTACATTTTTGTTTTTGGGTTTAAGCCTGGGTTCACACATATGCGAACACGGACATCGCATGTGATTAGCACCGCATTGCTGTGCAAATCCCTTACGATATCTATGCATTGCGAATTCAGCCAAACAGTTGTATGGCTGAACTCACACTGGATTTGCACGAAAAAGGTGCTGGAACATTTTTTTTCCCCGCACTGGAATCGGATCGCATGGCTGTTCACACCCCTGAAATTTGATTCCTGTCAGAATTCACAGTTCGCACTGCGATCTGCGAACCGATCTGGGGGGTGTTATTAACTTTGTATTGACACCAGCCGTGGTTCACAGTCGCACTGGAATCGCACTGGTTCCCGCATCGCAGTAGTGTGAACCTGGACTGATACTGCTTAAAGCGGAGTTCTACCCAAAAGTGGAACTTCCGCTGATCTGTCTCCTCCTCCCCTCTGGTTGGCACCTTTCGGGGGGGGCACCTGTTTTTGACAGTCCCCTGTCCCCACTTCCGTTGAAGCGGCAAAGCTTCACTGCTGGGCTCCCTTACCAGCAATAGCTGCGGCAGCACTCGACAGCAGATGGAAACATTGGCTGGAGTGCTGACATTGCTGGACTCCAGGACAGGTAAGCCCCCCCCCCCCCCGCCGTGAGAACACAATAGCTCCGCAGGAGGGATTCCCCTGTCAACACTGACTGTATTGATGGGGGAATAGACTGCTTGTGTTCTGGACATTATTTGCCCCTGGGCGCATACTTGCACCTATACCTTCCTCCTGCACGAAAACACCGGAATCGCATGCATTAGGATTAAACGCCCAGTGTATAGGAGGCCTAATGCTGAAGTATCTAATGAGACTTTTTCTCCCCTTGCTGCAAACAGAGACCAACAGGCGATCACATTGTCCCGAGTAATTTATAGTATCTGATTAGTAAATCATCATCATCATAAAAATAAACAATAGAATGCCCTTTTTTCAAGAATCACTCTGTTAAAAAGCCCCCAAAACACCCCAGTAATAAAGGAATTAAAAGTCTAAAATGATTAAAAAACAGAACTCCAGTTGTGAATATTTGGTCTTGGCTCCATGTTTATGTGGAGCAGAGCTTGTTGTAGGCTCAGAGTAGCGTGTTTTAGGAGATAAATTACAGGATGACAGGTATAGGCTGTAGGATATACATTACAGGCATATGTTTCACGGGTATCCATTTTAGCTTGTTGTACACTGTATGGGGAGTCAGCATGCCAGTTGTTCTAAACAGATTTGTGCCCAACGAGGTTCAAAAATTGTTGGCTAAGCACAGACCAAACATAAAATGCAAAACCAGCCACTATTTACTAGCAGCTTGTACCATTGACAAATATAAATGTGCATATTTCCAGATCATAACAGGTACACTTCAAAAAATTGGATTAAAGTGGCTGTAGTTTATTTTTTTTATTTTTATTTTCACAGCAGTGCCCACCTTTATACTGTGGCTCCTGGTGTGTGCTGTAAAGGGAGTGGTGTCAATGCAAATTTTTTTCAATTATATCGAAATGTAACAGTGTGCCATTTTCATCCATCTTTATTCACTGCAGTGAGTTGTGATGTGAACTCCTAGGACTCGAGGCCTTGTATTTGCACTGGAACGGCGTTGGGAAGGAGCCCAGTGCAACCCAACACATATGGTGGAAAGCGTTAGGTCACCTTTACAAAATACTACCTAATGCTGGTAAGGGGTAAAGGTACTGTCAGGCATTAGATAGGAGTACATTTCTACCAAGAAGGCAAACTCGTCTATTGTCTAAGGGGGAGGAGCTGAAAGTAAGAGAAGTCCTAGAAAGATTGTTTTTAAGGACGTATCTCTTATGCTCTAAAACAAGGGTCTTCAAACTATGGCCCTCCAGTTGTTCAGGAACTACAATTCCCATCATGCCTAGTCATGTCTGTGAATGTCAGAGTTTTACAATGCCTCATGGGATGTGTAGGTCCGCAACAGCTGGAGGGCCGTAGTTTGAGGATCCCTGCTCTAAAACGTTAATGTTGGTTGTAAACCCTTACTTACATATACCTAGTGAAGTGACTGCCCTCAGGTGATAAACAGTGCTGAAACAAAGCCTCCTACATAAGTTGTATCTGTCTATCTGCAGTGTTCTCTTCTCTACATTCATTCAAAGTGCTGGAATTATAAAGCTTGCCTTAGGGGTGTAGAGCTGAAATTACACTCTGCAGAGCTCAGTGAGGAGAGCTCTGAGAGCCGATTGGAGGGAAGGGACACACCCCCTTCACACCGCACCCAGGAACAGAGCTGAGGCTGTCAATCAGCTGGAGGTCTCTCTTGGTGTCAGGAAACTTGTCTGAAGTGATTCATGTTGATAGCAGGGGAAGGAAGTAGCAGACAGAAATGGCTCTTAATTGAGGCAAGTACACACTATTGAGGGATATGCTTTGCTCATATTTCATGTCTTGTTTACAACCATTTAAAAAAAAAAAAAACTAACACCTGCAAGACAAAGGCATAATGAGCTAGTATGCATAATACTCACCTGAGATCGAAGCCCTCGCAGCGGTGCCCATACGCCACTCTGGCGGCCGACATCACTCCAGGGGGTTACTTCCGGGTATCGTGGCTCCAGCACTGTCACTGGCCGAAGCCACGATTACGTCACTCCTGCGCATGCGCGCGGTAACAGCACACTCACTAAAGCAACGGCACATGCGTGCCATTGCTTCAGTTTGTGTCGGTGCGCATGTGCCGATGACGTTGGCACATGCAAACACAGGGGATATCTCCTAAACCGTGCAGGTTTAGGAGAGATATCCTGGGTAGCTACAAGTAAGCCTTATTATAGGCTTACTTGTAGCACAAAGTGGTCTGTAAGGGTTTACAACCACTTTAAAGGGTTGATTCACCTTTCACCAAAGACAGCAGAGTTGTGCAGCGTGGGCAGTGGGAGGGCTGCATGCTTGTGGTGTGTTTGTTTTTTTTTTGTTTTTTTTTTTTTTTTTTTTTTTTTTTCCTTTTAAGGGTTAGTTCACCTTTTACCAAAAAAATGCCTATTTACATAAAGGGCACCTGTGGATTAAAACAAACTGTGCAGCTCTCTGACTAAAGGTAAATATTGTTTTTGCTATAGGTGTAGGCCATTTACACACCTTCCAAAGCCTGATTAGAATAGGATGTTGCTAAGTAAGGCCTAGTTATTACTGTTCACCACCACCATGACAGGAGGGAGCTCTTTCTCTGATTTAAACCTCCTACATGTGCTTTCTCTCCCCTGATGCAGAGGCTCTGAGCTCCAGAGTCTGAGAGCTCCTCTGATGGTGGAGGTGAGCAGTAATAGCTGAGCCTTGCTTAGCAACATCCTGGGAGTTTTCAGGTCAGGCTTCATGAGGTATGTAAATGGCCTACATCTACAGTGCTTTGAAAAAGTATTCATACCCCTTGAAATTTTCTACATTTTTGTCATGTTACAACCAAAAAAGTAAATGTATTTTATTGGGATTTTATGTGATAGACCAACACAAAGTGGCAAATTATTGTGACGTGGAAAGAAAATGATAAATGTTTTTCATTTTTATTTTTTTGTTTTACAAATAAATATGTGAAAAGTGTGGCATGCATTTGTATTCAGCCCCCTTTATGATACCCCTAACTAAAATCTAGTGGAACCAATTGCCTTCAGAAGTCACCTGATTAGTAAATGAATTCCACATGTGTGTAATATAATCTCAGCATAAATACAGCTGTTCTGTGATGCCCTCAGAGGTTTGTTAGAGAACCTTAGTGAACAAACCGCATTTTGAAGGCCACACCCCAGACAGGTGAGGGATAAAGTTGTGGAGAAGTTTAAAGCAGATTTAGCTTATAAATAAATATCCCAAGCTTTAAACATCTCACGGAGCACTGTTCAATCCATCATCCGAAAATGGAAACAGTATGGGACAACTGCAAACCTACCAAGACATGGCCATCCACCTAAACTGACAGGCCGGGCAAGGAGAGCATTAATCAGAGAAGCAGCCAAAAGAGGCCCATGGTAACTCTGGAGGAGCTGCAGAGATCCACAGCTCAGGTGGGAGAATCTGTCCACAGGACAACTATTACTCATGCACTCCACAAATCTGGCCTTTACGGAAGAGTGGCAAGAAGGTCATTGTTGAAAGAAAGCCATAAGAAGTCCTGTTTGCAGTTTGCGAGAAGCCATGTGGAGGACACAGCAAACATGTGGAAGAAGGTGCTCTGGTTAGATGAGACCAAAATTGAACATGTGTTAGAATGGTCCAAATTCCAGCCCTAGATCCAATTGAGAATCTGTGGCAAGACTTGAAAATTGCTGTTCACAGATGCTCTCCATCCAATCTGACAGAGCCTGAACAAAGAAGAATGGGCAAAAATTTCACTCTAGATGTGCAAAGCTGGTAGAGACATCCCCAAAAAGACTTGCAGCTGTAATTGCAGTGAAAGGATGTTCTATAAAGTATTGATATTCATGGGGGCTGAATACAAATGCACGCCACACTTTTCACATATTTATTTGTAAAAAAAACTTTTGAAAACCATTTATCATTTTCTTTCCACTTCACAATTGTGTACCACTTTGTGTTGGTCTATCACATAAAATCCCAATAAAATACATTTACGTTTTTGGTTGCAACATGACAACATGGTGGAAAATTTCAAGGGGTATGAATACTTTTTCAAGGCACTGTATACAAGGAGCATTATTCAAATTTCGTCAGAGCTGCAGTTTGTTTAGAGGGGCGCCCCCTATCTGCATAGGCAATTATTTGGTAAAGGTGTAAAAACTCTTTAGAAAGCAGAAAAAAAAGAAGCCAAGCCACCAGCTTTCCCATTGCCCATGTTGCAGAACTCTGCTGTCTTTACCACTTGAGGATTCGGAGTGTAAGAGATACGTTCTTAAAAACGTCAGCAATCTTTCTAGGACATATCTTACTTCCAGCTCCTCTCCCTTAGACAAGAGATGTGTTTGCCTTCTCGGCTGAAAACAACTCCTATCTATTGCCTGTCAGTACCTTTTAGCTTCAATAGGCACCTTCATGTCCTACACAGTCCCAGTTATTGGGTGCGAAATAATCTTACCTCATCTTAAACTTACAAAACCTATATGTGGATTGTACTATATAAATATATTTACACGTACTATATAGTATATCTTTGACTAATGCTTCTCTTTGTTTGCCATGTTTTGCAGGTGGAGCCCAATGCTACCGTTGCAGACATAAAGGGCTTATTCACCAAATCTCGTAGGTATTTAGGATGGGTACTGCTAATCCTTGCCTATCAAGGCCCCTGTGGTGACCTGTAAAAAAAAAAAAAAAAAAAAAAAAATAATAAAAAAAAAAAAAACTGCTCTAATTAAAAGCTGTTAATGGTACTCAAATAATAACATGGAGGCTTCTCCATTACAGCTCACCACCTGTTTGCTTAATCAGATATAAAAAATCAGGATTAACCCTGGAACCTGACCTGGCAGCAATACATTGTAAACTGGGCTGTTGTTACATTGCTTGCCAGTGTGGGTCATATATCATTAAAGCCTTCTCTGTCACTCTGTGTTTTGTACGCATTCAACTTTACTGGAGGGTGAATAAGAGAATGGGAGAGTTCCTTTTGGCTGCAATGATGCCCAGGGCTCGGTCTATTCATTAGGTCTAGAACTAAGGCGGGCGGACAGCAGGGCTATTTGTGCAGGAGATTGGCAGAATACCCTATTATTTGGATTCACCATACAGATATACTACCTCCCTAATTACCGCCGACCAAGTTTTGGTTCCCCAATATTGGATGATATGAACACCCCAAGAGAAACCTATATTTCTGTATTCATTTAGGTTTCTCTTGGGGCGTTCATATCATCCACTTTATGATCTATGTTTACCTACAACTGTGTATCTCTATTCTAGAGCCCTAATCTCTGCACACCCCTGCTGTCTCTCTGGCAGGGCTCTGCCTTGGGTTGGCTTTGGTGCCCCTGTACCCGCCCCCAGGCATTGTTGAGTGCCCTCTGATCCGCTACAGTGATTGCTGCCCTGCTACTAGCATTGTGGGTCCTGAGAAAGCCTTGAACCGGCGAAACGTTGACCTGACTACCTGAAATATTCAGACTATTATATGTACAGCTGTATCTTGCTGTATAAACGATTTATGTATAATTTCCAGTAGCTATAGTTGGGCATATAATAGAAGTGATACCACATATTATATTATAATATATGCTATAAAGTTATTGCTGTACCAGTCTATAATAGAAATGAATGCATGGTGACAGTAGTAAAACATAAACCAAAATGATGTTGTGTACAAAAAAATTATATGATATGAAAATAGTCCATCAACATTTTAAAGTGACAATTGTAGGGCAAAACAAAGTCTCTTTTCTGTACAATAAAGTGCTGTTGTGCTCCATTCACAAGATGATAGCTGTGCATCCACCACGTGAAAGGCTGTAAACACTACGCACTCACCAGATATAGTTGACTCCCCTACCCCATAGTAAGGAAAGTCTGTGAGCTTGTAGGTATGTTTTTTTTTTTTTTTTGAGAGACCTATCCCACTGCAGTGTCCACTGGTGCAGATTATCTCCAGTGATGGTTCCAGAGCTCCAAAACCGGGTTATACAGGTATGCAATAAATGGAGAGAAAGCTCCCCATGGTGTAAAAGCATTTTACAAGGTAAAAAACTAATGGGAATTGGTTGTATAAAAATGAAAAACTACAAAACATCACTATTAAAAACTGCCTATAGATGCTGTTGGTCACCTGGCGTGTGTTCCACTCTCTAGGCCGGAAGTGAAGAACGGGAGAGTCAGCTTTACGCGTTTCGTCATCTAAGTGCGACGTTATCAAAAGCAGAATCCTCAATTTAAGGCTACTTTCATGGTGCTCCTTTGCAAAACCGCAAATGCGTTTTTTGTCGTGCTTTCAGTGCCTTTTGCACCTGTGAAAAAAGGACGTGTGACTCGCACTGCTGCAAAAACGCAGCAGGGGCGTTTTTGAAACCTTTTTTTTTTTTTTTTTTTGGCGCATTATTGCCACGTTTTCCATTCATTTTAATGGAGAGGTGTGTTTTTTGGTGCTTTGTTTTTACCACGCCAAAACTGCACCAAAAATGCAGCTCACAAAAATGCAAAGAACCCCGCAACTGACCAGCATTAAAAGGATGCCCAGGATTTAATGACCATGCGTTTTTCTTAACTGATCAGTTTGAAAGCAGCCTAATCAGTAGAGCTCAGGAAGCTACTTGGATGAGTAGTTACACTTTTCCAATATTACTGAATAAGTCCAATTAAGTGTGACTAACCACGATTAGGTTTAGAGTTTCCATATTCCTGCTCTCAGCTTGATATGTAAACTGCATTTGTGATAAAAATGTGTTTTGTTTTTTAGATCCTGAGTGGTATCCAGCCAGGCAGTCATTACGTTTGGACCCTAGTAAGTATCTTTCTATGCTTGCAGCAGATGCTGTAAATTTTGCTAAGGGGTAGTTTTAATTGTCTGTTAAATAGAAGAGCATCAGGGCACTCTTTTATATAGTGTAATTTCTAAATAAATATATGATGTGTTCCATGGTGGATTTGATTTAAATCATGATTTAACCACTTCCATACCGGGCCTATTCTGGCACTCCTCTCCTACATATAAAAAATCATTATTTTTTTGCTAGTAAATTACTCAGAACCCCCACACATTATATATGTTTTTTAGCAGACACCCTAGGGAATAAAATGGCGGTCGTTGCAACTTTTTATGTCGCACGGTATTTACGCAACGATTTTTCAAACGCTTTTTTTTTTTTTTTTTAGCTAAAAACGGTTTCATGAATTAAAAAATAACAAAACGGTAAAGTTAGCACAATTTTTTTTATTTTTGTATAATGTGAAAGATGAAGATACACCAAATAAATAGTTACCCAACATGTCATGTTTTAAAATTACGCACACTCGTGGAAAGGCGCCAAATTTCGGTACTTAAAAATCTCTATAGGCGACGCTTTAATTTTTTTTACAGATTACCAGTTTAGAGTTACAGAGGGGGTCTAGTGCTAGATCTCACTCTAACGCACGCGGCGATACCTCACGTGTGGTTTGAACGGCGTTTACATTTGTGGGTGGGACTTGCGTGTGCGCGAGCTACCGGGGGCAGGGGCGCTTTTAAATTTTTTGCTTATTTTACTTTATTTTTACACTTTCTCTTTTTTTATTTTTATTTTTATTTTTTTTTGATCACTTTTATTCCTATTACAAGGAATGTAAACATCCCTTGTAATAGGAATGGTGTGTGTGTGTGTGACAGGTCTTCTTTATGGAGAGATGCAGGGTCAATAAGGCCGCGCATCTCTCCTCCAGGCTGAAAAGCATGAGATCAAAAAAAAATAAATTCATGATCCCATGCTTTCCAGCCGTGATCGCAGCTTTGTTTACAAGCGCGGCCTGGACGTGAGGTCATAATGTCGCGCCCGGGCCTCCGACAATCATAGAGATGACTGGTGACCATTTGGTCACTGGAAATCTCTATGATCGTCATCCGGCAGTGGCCGATTTCTTCTCTGGGTCCCCGATGGCACGAGAGAGCCCGGAGAAGCACCTGAGGGCGGTGGGGATGTCCCCTCCCTTCGCCTATAAGAACGATCTAGCAGCTAAACTGCCCCTATGATCGTTTTTTTCACACTGATGTGCTGCAGTTTTCCTGCACTACGGGTGCAGCGCAGTGCACCTGCATCAGTGTAAAAAGCAGCCCTATACTATTCTGCCCAGTGTATTCCTTCACACTGACCTGAAGATTTCTTCTTTCCTGCTGTTGGCACCACTCTGGAGATCACTAGCTGGGATAAGAGGTGGAGTGCAGTTGGTATCACTCCGCATGGGACAGGAGCCGGCAATACAGAGGAGGCATCGGCCTATGCGGCTCTTGCTCCCTACTACAGCTTTAACTTTACAAGTAATCCCTCTGCATTGCACTCTGATGTTCTGCAATGGTGGGTCAGCAAGTCCAGACCGCGATCTACCAGACATCTGTTCGCGATCTACAGGTTGCTGACCCCCGGCCTAGGCTATCCGAACAAAAGTTTTCCTTTCTCCTCTCAAGGCCTTCTGGTACATATCACAGGTGCCAGGAGGCTGTGGGGTCATTCTCACAGTGCAGAGTGACTTTTGCACTTAACTGCTGGCTATGAAGCTGCAGAGAGTCACAGCTGGCTGCCCACAGTTAACAGGCTTGGGGTCAGGTTTCCGAAGACTGGTGAAGAACCCGGCTCAGGTGAGGACAGTGCTGGATCCTCCTGGGTCAGGGGAGTGTCTGTTTCTGTTTATTAAAAGTCAGTAGCTGCTGACTTTTAATTTTCGCACATCTTACTGAAGAACTTCTTTAAGGGAAAACTGGCATGTTTATATTGTTATGAAGGAACAGGTCATACTGCTATTAGGTGAATGTGTTTTGGCTCATGGTTTCTTTTTTTTCTTGTACACCGGTTTATAGAATATATGTTCTGTGAATAGGTTTGGGAGTATTTTTATGTGTTAAATGTGTTATATATGACCTCCTATGTGACAGAGGGAAGATCTCTAAAAGATGAGGACATTCTACAAAACCTACCAGTGGGAACAACAGCGACTCTGTACTTTAGAGACCTGGGAGCACAGATCAGCTGGGTCACTGTGAGTATATGCACATGCCTTTGTAAATGGTGGACAATACACTTCTTGCATATTAATATACACACTGTAACTTGGCTCGACATGCTGTAAATCATACTGAGGATGTCTGTTCTCTTATGGCCTATGCATTGCTGCATGCTTGCAGCAAATATATGAAATAGTGTAAACGATTCATACCTCAATGGTGTTATTAATGATCACTGCTATCACAGAGGAGGCTGGAAAACACTATCCCAGTTGTTGATTGCTGTCCTTGTACATTGAACTTACCTTCCCTCTATTTTGTAATCAGATGCAAGATGCATGCCGCTACATTTTCTTTAAAGGCTAAGTTCATCCTTTTTAATTATCAGCTCCCCTATGTGCAATATACCCTTAATGTACCTTGGTTGCAGAAAAACTAAAGCGTTTCTTTGATTTCTAGAACAATCCTTAACTTCATGACTTCCTGGTATGTAGATTTAAAGGACAAGTAAAGCCAAAGCTCGTTTGGCTGGACTTCCCCTGTGGATCACAGGAGTGCAGTCCGTTTTGCACTCCTGTGACCCGTTTTTCAAAAGAGAGCAGGCCGAAGTCTGCTCTCTGCTGACGCCAGAGTTGATCCAGGCTCAGGCATCATCATGACCATAGAGTTGGGATCCGCCAAGATCCCTGGACTGACATCCGCCCCCTCCACTGCCCAGCACTCCAGTGAACGCACAGGCAGAGCAGGGAGCCACTGACAGCAGCTATCTGCTCAGGGAGCTGTGAGAACCGAGCAATGTTCGATCGCTCGGTTCTCAGTGTTAGAGGCGCCGGGGGACAGCTGCTGCATCTACCTCAGTAAGTATAATGCTAAAAAACAAACAAACCCATACATCTCTTTTAAGACTTAAGACACAGGAAGCAGCTGACACTGTTCTTCCTGTCCACACACACTCTACCTAGTAGGAGACCAAAAAAGGTTTTGTTTGGAGTTATTCTTAAAGTATAAAGGAAAGGAAAATTCTGATACTAATCTCTGTGTACTGAATTAAAGCTGATCTAAACTCAGTCATTAAAATCTAATGATGTTAATATAATTTCAAGTTGTTTTTAGATATACAGTTTTTGCTAAATGAATACCTGGTTGCTGCTGATGTGTTTACTGTTTTACTTGTAACCTCATTGCGTAGTGCTGGCTGTCTCCTGGACCACCTAACTTTCTTACAGTGTAGCAATACAATCAATGCTATTTTGGAGAGCGAAAAGCTAACATCAGCATAGGGGTTGCCTAAAGAAATTCCCATAAAAAATGTTCCTCTTGGCTATCGCCCCCTTCACTGGCATCTCTTCCATCCCCTCTCTAGATTTGTCTCCCTGAGGTAATCTTTATTTGTAAAATGAGCCGCTTGTGAGTTGTTTGTGTCCATGTCAAGCCTATGTCTCAGGGTTTTTTTTGGTCACCTTCCCATCCTAAATTTTGCAACACATACATTGTAGCTTTTTACTTATTGTATACCGTGACATATAGGTGTATGTTTGATGACTCTGAATATTTCTGATTTATATAAGGAAAGTAACATGTTTTATTGCTATTTTGTATGATTCTTCTAAATGTTTGTTTTTGTGTGCTGTGAATCAAACAAAATTTATAAATAATACTTGATCCTGCCATGGAGGTCCTTGTACAGGCATGTCCTGTTATAGAGTAACAAGTTGTGCTTCTGTGTTGTCACCCTATCACATGGGGCCTTGGTGGTGACTCCTTGCATAGGCATTGTTCACCGTTGTCACGATCAGGAAGTCAGTCCAGAGCAATGATGTGCATGTAGATACATGAGATGAATAAAAAGATGAGAGTGTGATAATGGCATTTTAAAAAGGCAACATGGTGGCTTAGTGGTTGGCAGCTCTGCCTTGCAGCCCTAGGGTTATCTGTTCAAATCCCCACCAGGGCATTACCTATGTGGAATTTTTACACCTTGTGTGGATTTGCTCTGAGTACTCTGGTTTGCTTCCACAGTCCAAGGACATGTTAGTAGGTTGATGGCTCCTGTGTAAAAATGGCGCTAGTATGTGTACATGTGAGTTGGAGACCTTCGATTGTAAACTCCTTGACAGACATCTCAAGTCTCCCGAAAGGTGTGGGATATTCCCGCATTTCTGCAGCGCCTCCCGATCTCCCGGGAATGATCGGTGCGGTGGGGATCAGCTGTGATCACTGATCACCTTTTGTATAGATTTTTAGCTGACAGCCGCTTCTCCTTCTCTCCCTCCCGCGGCTGTCAGCTAAAAAGTTTTACAGGGAGATCGGTGATCACAGCTGTCCCTCCAGCCGCACCGATCATCCCCAGCTGATCTGTGTGCTCCTCCCGGGCCCCCTCCATGTCCTTCTCCACCCCCGTTCTCCGGCCCCCTTCATGTCCTTCTCCACCCCCGTTCTCCGGCCCCCTTTCATGTCCTTCTCCACCCCCGTTCTCCGGCCCCCTCCATGTCCTTCTCCACCCCCGTTCTCCGGCCCCCTCCATGTCCTTCTCCGGCCCCGTTCTCCGGCCCCCTCCATGTCCTTCTCCGGCCCCCTCCATGTCCTTCTCCGGCCCCCTCCATGTCCTTCTCCGGCCCCCTCCATGTCCTTCTCCGGCCCCCTCCATGTCCTTCTCCGGCCCCCTCCATGTCCTTCTCCGGCCCCCTCCATGTCCTTCTCCACCCCCCTTCTCCGGCCCCCTCCATGTCCTTCTCCACCCCCCTTCTCCGGCCCCCTCCATGTCCTTCTCCACCCCCGTTCTCCTCCAGCCCCCTCCATGTCCTTCTCCAGCCCTTTCCATGTCCTTCTCTGCCCGCCCCCCCTCCTGTTCTCGGCTGCGGGGGGAAACTAGTTAATGGACACAGCGAGCGAGATCGCTCCTGTGTCCTGTGATAAATGAGCAGAGTAAATTGTGTTTACTCTGCTCAGTTTATGAATGGACAGGAGCCTCTGTCTCCTGTTAATTCATCTTTAGTGCCGAGAAAGGGACTGTGGAATGTGTGTCCTCAGTCCCTTTGTCTGTCTCAAAGGGGAGATGTCAGGGGTCTGTTTAAATCCCTGACATCTCACCAAAGCCCCCCAAAAAATATAAACAAAAATTCTAAAAAAATTCTAAAAAAAATGAAAGTGTAAAAAAAATAAAATAAACTACTGACTAGAGGTTGACCGATATGGGTTTTTCTCTGGCGGATACCTATATTTAGAAATTGGGGCGGCCGATGGCCGATATATGATGCCGATTTTTGTGGCCGATATTTTAGGCTGATTTAAAAAAGAAAAAACAAAACAAAAAAAAAACCTCACCCACTCCACTCCTCCCTGCTTGCTCCTGTCACTCTACCACACACTTGATGTCCTCAGTACAGATGGCTGTGGCACTGGTTGGCTTAGGCAGGTGGCACTGGCAGATGGCACTGATTGGCAGTGGCACTGGTTGGCACTGGAAGGTGGCATTGGTTTGGAACTTTAATGACACTGGTTGGCACTGGCAGGTGGCACTGATTGGCAGGTGGCACTATTGGCACTGGCAGGGGGCACTGATTGACGTGGCACTGATTGGCATGGCACTGATTGGAGGTGGTAGGTGGCACTGGCAGGTGGTACTGGGTGGCAGGTGGCACTGATTGGCAGTGGCACTGGTTGGTGGCACCGGCAGGTGGCACTGATTGGCGGTGGTACTAGGTGGCACTGACAGGTGGCACTGATTGGAGGTGGTAGGTGGCACTGGCAGGTGGCACTGATTGGCGGTGGCACTGGCGGGCACTGGCAGGTGGCACTGATTGGCGGTGGTACTAGGTGGCACTGATTGGCAGTGGCACTGGTTGGTGGTGGCACCGGTTGGCACTGATTGGCGGTGGTACTGAGTGGCAGGTGGCACTGACAGGTGGCACTGATTGGCACTGGCAGGTGGCACTGGCAGCTTTCACAGTGAGCCAAGTAACTGTGTGAAACTGACATCAGAGAGGAGATGTCAGAATTGAGATCAATGTCAGGGTGGGCGGGACCCGGCTGGGGTGGGCGGTACCCAGCAGCTATCAAACACCAGCCAATGATTGGGCTGCTTAAGAAAAGGGGCAGGGCCACATACACGTAGTGGCCCGCCCAGATCCCATCCCATTGGCTAGTGTTTGATAGCGGCCGGGTCCTGCCCACCCCTGACATCAACCTCAATTCTGACAGATCCCCCTCCCTCTCGATCTCTCCCTCTCGATCTCTCCCTCTCGATCTCTCCCTCTCGATCTCTCCCTCTCGATCTCCCTCTCGATCTCTCCCTCTCGATCTCTCCCTCTCGATCTCCCTCTCTCACGTGTCAGTTTCACACACTCAGCGGCTCTGGCAAGCATCAAGTGCCGCGTGAGTGTGGAGAAGGGAGGAGGAACGGCGGTCAATGTTAAATATCGGCCTAATTTTGATAATAATCGGCCGATGCTGATTTATCAAAAATGGCCAAATATCGGCCGGCCTCTGCTACTGACACCACTCACCCCTGCCCTACCAACACTGTCCACTACCCCAACCCCCTCCCCCCAAAAGGCATTGTGAAAAAAAAATTTAAAACATTAAATTGTAAAAAAAAATCAATTACTAAAAATTAAAAAAAAAAAACTGACACCGTCCACCTACCACCCGCCCCCCACCCCCTTCCCCAGAAGCACTGCAAAAAAATATTGAAAAAGTGATTTAAATAATATTTTGCCATGGGGGGCGGCGTTTGCGGGTGCGAAGCGCCACCTCCCTGAAATGAGTTTCTGCAGGTTGGGATTTTTGCCTTGAGGGCAGTGACTGATGTGAATGTACATCATGTAAAGCGTTGTGTAAATTGTTAGTGCCATGTAAATACCAGATATAAGTAAATTTTACAAAAACAAAGATAAAATTACATTTTAATGTGAACAATTTAAATGCCATCCAGTTAGGGTTTTTCTTCTATTGTACTTCCATCTTTGCTCCATAGCATCTATAGTTTGTGTGATTTTCTAATACCTTGAAACCCCACATATATGCACATATACTGCACATGGAGAGAATGGAGGGCAATCTGCGGGCATAGGAACACACATAGCTACACAGTTGTACTGATCCTGGCACATCCAGTCAAACTAACAAGATCAGGATACCAGCTGCTCTTATGGTGCCAAGTGTGCCTCAATCAGCAAACATCAAAGTCAAGGCCAAATGTCCTCTTCAGTGTAGTACATACCAAAGTACAAGTGTCTGCAAAGTGTGGGGGCTGCTCGTGTTCAGCAAAATGTCAGCTCTTGATTTCCAATAGTGTGGATGTGCCGCCTTATTTTAGTGACCCTTTTAATACACTCAGCTTGTTAAAGTGTACTTTCGGGTATGACCCTGAAACTGACTGCTGCATGTCACTTCTTTCTGTAGAGGATGGCAATATTTTCTGATGATCAAAAGGCAATCGGCTCCTGTAGACTCTGCATTTGCCAAAACCAAGTTCCTGAATCCTGTGACCAAGTATTGACCATTTGCTGCAATAGGTGGCTTAACTAACTAGTAATGTGGCACATTAGCATGTGGGCAGCAGCCAGCCCAAAAGCTGGTCACAATTTGTATGTCAAAGTATACTTTTTTTTTTTTTTTTTTTTTACAGGGAGCTTAAAGAGCTCTACAAGACCTATAAAATGATGTACGCCCGTACACTCAGAGGGTGCTGAGGTGTCCAACTTTTTAACGATATGACTGACCTAGTATGCAGCCAGTGATTCCTACTTGTTGAAGGTCATGACTTACTTAGCAGTGAAGCAGCCTTGTGTTGGCATATGATCTACACAAGCAAAAACTGTGTTCTGCCTTTCTTGGCATAATATATCAGAGAGAGGAAGAATCTACAGAAGTTATATGAGTTAGAACAGTAGTAAACCGCTGCAATAAAAAAAAAAAACATAAAAAAATTTGTACTGCAAAACAATAGCATAATTTGCTAGTATGCACATTATTATTATTATTATTATTATTATTATTATTATTATTATTATTATTATACACGATTTATAGAGCGCCAAAATACTAACCTTAAAACGAAGCCCTCCAGCAGGGCGCGGTCACCGCTGAGTGGGCTTCCATCTTCCCCCGGTCTTCCTTCCTGGTTCGTGGACTCTGTGTGAGTGGCCTGAGCTGCGATGATGCCACTCCCGGTGCCAGGTCCAAAGAGGGAGTTGAGTCAAGATTAGAGGTGCAGAAACCGAAAATACAGGATGCACTTGGCTGAAACCAAAAATGACAGTTTTTAAAGAAAATATATATATTTATATATAATTGTTACATAGTTACATAGTAGGTGAGGTTGAAAAAAGACACAAGTCCATCAAGTCCAACCTATGTGTGTGATTATGTTAATTATTACAATTATGTTAATTGTATTGTATTCGACTTTTTAATTAATATAATGAATTTAAATGAATATGAATCTATTGTCGGCCATTATCGTCACCTGTAGCTCAAGAAAAGTTCAAGAAAAATGGATCCCTTTAAGTTCTAATGAAATTAAATGTTTTCACGCTGGTCCCTTGCCCTAACGTTGTGTTGTTAAAAATCTTGCTTGCTGCATTTTTGGTCAGTTAAACAAAATGCACCTCCTGGTTGAAAAGCATTGAAAACGCAGCAAGAACACAATAATGCACCCTTGTTCCCTTTTTTTATGCGGTTTTTAAATCACATGGCCTATGAAAAACACACCATAAGCACAGTAAAATCGTGGAAAAATCGCATGCGTTTTTGGTGCCATTTTCGGTACCTTTTTCTTTATCAGTAGAATGCCAGAAACACCATTTTCGGCCGCCGACATTTCATCCACAAGCCATGATGAAGATGGGGATCCTCAGGTTAGCTAAGGTGACCCGATCCACACTCATGCTAAGCTTACCGGAAAGCATGTGACCCCTAATAAGATTGCTCCATGTACAGATTCTTCACAATGGTGACATCAGCATCACAAATGTAGTAATGGTCCCCACAGAAGAATTCAAACCAGCACCGGCACAGAATTGGTAATCCCAAACTCCTCCGTAATTTACACAGACTCCAGTATGTTTTGTTTTAGCCCGCCATCATTGGGGTATTCATACCGAACGTGAAATTAAAGAATCCTCTAAATAGTGCATTGCCATAAAACAAAGTGCTTTATTTAGTTAAAAATTACACTTGCATGTCCACTGGTAAAACAAGCATATAAGCGAGCATGTAAACCCCAAGGTAAACTTCCTCCAATATGGATATATACAGTGCAGTGCTAATCATAAAGGTAAAAAGGATTATAATGATGGTGAATCATTAAAAAAAAATAATCCAATAATAAGAGAACTATTAAACAGTTCATATAAATGAGTCCATAAACTTTGTGATGCCAAATAGTGATGATCAGTCACCCAAAAAACAAAAGGAATCACTGCTGTGAAAGACTTCTGCCACCAAATGCGATATAAGGAGGCTTCCCAGAACATATGGACCCTATTCGGCTTATACCAAATGGGTCATACAGGCAGTCGTGTCTCAACACTTAGGTATAGACGGTTTGCTAGAATCTTCTCCAATGGATCTTATGATGTTAGGAGGAATTATCAACAGCCACCGGAGCCAATTCTTCTCTTTAGTACTCCATTAGGACATAGATCCAAGGAGAAAAGATAGAAGACTGCTCCTGCCCCGGCTCTCCGCTCTTCACTCCAACTCACTGACAGCTTCTGCCGACTCCGCCGCTTTCAGTACCCAAAATGGCCGACAATCGACTGCACGTGCATGGTAGCATGTGTTCTGCCAGCACACACACATACGCTACCACTATTTAGAGCGTTCTTTTATTTCATGTCTGGGATTAATACCCTAATGATGGGCTAAATCAAAACATATTGGAGTCTGTGTAAATTACAGAGGAGTTTGGGATTACCATTTCTATGGCGGTGCCGGTTTTGAATTCTGCTGTGAGGACCATCGCTACATTTGCAATGCTGGTGTCACCACTGTAAAGAACGTGTACATGGACCACTCTTAGTAGGGGTCACATGCTTTCCAGTAAGCTTAGCATGAGAGGGGATGGTGTCACCTTGGCTATCCTGATCCCTGTCTTCATCAAGGCTTGTGGGACTACAAATCTTGACTCAACTGTCTTTCTTAGGACTTTCAGCTGTTTATTTAATTTTAGTCACACATTTCTTTAATATTATGCACTGTAATATTGATTATTTAATGATAGTAACAAATTATTTATTAGAGCGATGCACTGTTAGATTTGTAGTATTAAGTGTCGGGTATCAGGACATGGTGTACAGCTGCCGTTTACACAATCCTTCACCATTAGCACAAGTTTAGCACGTTTTTACTGTTACCTGGTCTTACCGGGACTGAAGCTGTAGTTTTAGGCACTGTACCTGCTTTCTGCTGCCAATAACATATGAAGATGAGGCTGCTCCAGTTGTAGATGTCGTGTTGGTGTTACAGTGCCTTGAAAAAGTATTTATTCCCCTTTAAAATTTTCCATATTGTGTCATGTTACAACCAAAAACGTAAATGTATTTTTTTTGGATTTTATGTAATAGACCAACACAAAGTGGCACATACTTGTGAAGTGGAAGGAAAATTTATAAATGGTTTTCACAATTTTTTACAAATAAATGTGAAATGTGTGGCATGCATTTGTATTCAGCCCCCTTTACTCTGATACCCCCAACTAAAATCTAGTGGAACAAATTGCCTTCAGAAGTCACCTAATTGGTGAATAAGAGTCCACATGTATGTAATTTAAACTCAGTATAAATACAGATGTTCTGTGAAGCCCTCAGAGGTTTGTTGGAGAACCTTAGTGAACAAACAGTATCATGAAGGCCAAGGAGCACACCAGACAGGTCAGAGATAACGTTGTGGAAGTTTGAAGCAGGGTTAGGTTATAAAAATATATCCCAAGCTTTGAACATCTCATTGAGCACTTTTCAATCGATCATCCAAAAATGGAAAGCATATGGCACAATTGCAAACCTACCAAGACATATGGCCATCCACCTAAACTGACAGGCCGGGCAAGGAGAGCATTAATCAGAGAAGCAGCCCAAGAGGCCCATGGTAACTCTGTAGAAGATGCAGAGATCCACAGCTCAGGTGGAAGAATCTGTCCACAGAACAACTATTAGTCGCGCACTCCACAAATATGGCCTTTATGGAAGAGTGGCTAAAAGAAAGCCATAAGAAGTGCCATTTTCAACCTGCGAGAAGCCATGTGGGGGACACGGCAAACCTGTGGAAGAAGGTGCTCTGGTCAGATGAGACCAAAATTTGAACTTTTTGGCCTAAAAGCAAGACGCTATGTGTGGCGGAAAACTAACACTGCACATCACCCTGAACACACCATCCCCACTGTGAAACGTGGTGGTAGCCGCATAATGTTGTGGGGATACTTTTCTTCAGCAGGGACAGGAAAGCTGGTCAGAGTTGATGGGAAGATGGATTGAACAAATACAGGGCAATCTTAGAAGAAAATCTGTCAAAGTCTGCAAAAGATTTGAGACTGGGGTGGAGGTTCACCTTCCAGTAGGACAACGACCACTAAATCTACAGTCAGACCTACAATGGAATTGGTTAGATGAAAGCATATTCATGTGTTAGAATGGCCCATTCAAAGTCCAGACCTGAATCCAATTGAGAATCTGGCAGGACTTGAAAATTGCTGTTCACAGGCGCTCTCCATCCAATCTGACAGAGCTTGATCTATTTTGCAAAGAAGAATGGGTAAAAATTACACTCTCTAGATGTGCAAAGCTGGTAGAGACATCCCCAAAAAAGACTTGCAGCTGTAATTGAAGCAAAAGGTGGTTCTATTATTGACTCGGGGGAGCTGAATACAAATGCACGCCGCACTTTTCACATAGCACCGGTATTTATTTGTAAAAAATGTGTAAAAAAATTTTAAAGCCATTTATCATTTTTCTTCCACTTCACAATTATGTGCCACTTTGTGTTGGTCTATCACATAATATCCCAATAAAATACATTTACATTTTTTGGTTGTAACATGAAAAATATTTGAAAAATTTCAAGGGGTATGAGTTCTTTTTCAAGGCACTATATGTGTGCCAGGTTTATACCTTCCAAGCAGTGGAAGAAGCAGCACCTGCTGAGTGTGCAGAGAAAAGATGCAGTAGTAAGGGGTCAGATAACTTGAGTTCCTTTTTGACATTTTTTTTTTGTCATCGATCTCTTTAATGTCTAATCACTGTGCTTGGCGTCCTGCCTGCTATGTGATTTGTAGCTGTTTGGAACAGACCGATCAGAAACATACATGGAATTCTGGGAGCTTGTGCCTCAGCAAACCTGGTGAGACATGTTGGGGGTTGTTTATGAAAACTGCAACTGAGTAAAAATAGCTGCACCATCTTTGATTTGCAAAATTCAAACACATCCAGCTACGTTTTTAGATTTTGAAAGAATTTAAATATTTAAAATTTTAATTAGAATTTTTAAAGTGTTTTTAGGAATCTTTTTTTTATTTTTCTTCCTTTTTTTTAGTTTTGTAAAGTTTATTGACAGTGGTTACACCAGACTGGTAATGAAGGAAAATCTTCAATGAGAACACAGACAACAATAGAAAACTGACTAAAAGGAGAAAGGAAATGCAATATTGGGACTTTAAATGAGGATAGTGGGGCCATTCAAAACCCCTCCTCCATCCCGGTTCAATATTAAAGTAAAAAAGAGAACAGATGCGGGACTTTGAATGAGGCTTACCGGAGCAAAAGTATAACTTGAGTAAAATAGTGTTTTTTAAAAAATATTTAAAAAAAAAATACATAAATTCATATATTTTACATATTTAGGAACATAGCTCTATAATGATCATTTGTATTCCATCATAAAATACATTCCAACAAGGACTTCTTTGCAAACATATGAGGATATAGGTAAATGAAAAAATAATAATAAATCAATAAATATGTGACACAAAAAAGTGTCACTGGAAAAAAGTATCAGAATCAAAAATACAATAAAATTGGAACGTCCATACATAGTTGATAATTGTGTACACATAACGGTAGTTGTAAGCTCTATGCGTTTCGGGACCTTATAGCCACTCATCAGGAGCAAAACCGTAGTGACTACCTATGAATAGGGGAAACAGCAGTATTTTAAGTAGTTTGAAAAACAAGAGGGCAAATGTAAAACATGAAATCCCACATTATTACACTAAGACCATAGACTTACAAATACATCTGCGCAATGGCGGTACAGCCCTGAATGTCAAGCCAGCCAGTAATGCCAAGAACCGAAGCTGAGGGAGCGTGTCCGGGCGGCGAAGCCAGCGCAGAGAAACCCCCAGATTGGGTTAGCGCATGGGAAATAAATGTATAGGGGTGGTAAAGGTGACCTCGAAGAAGGGGGGAAAAACCCTGAAAAACAAATGTACTGAGTGAGTAAATATAGTGTACAGGGGGTAAGAAAGGGTGAAAAACAATTGAGGATGAAATGGGATAGAGAGAGTTAAGAGGAAGAGAGGAGGAAGGAGAGAAAGTGAAGAGAGAGTTAGAATAAAAGAATGAAACCTGGGAGAAAAATCAGGGCAGTCAAAGGAATAGCCAGAGGGAAAGGATGGCAGAACAGGGAAGAAAGAGGTGAATGAGGAAAAGGTGAAAGGAAACATACCTGCTAAGATGTGAATAAGGACATGAATGCCAAAAAGCGTGTAGTTGCGTGGAATGGTAGATGGGGGAAGACCGGAGTGTGAGACCCTGCACTAGGAGAAGCCAATGCGGGGAGCGCCGCCACAGATCCACCCCCAACGTCAAGCACCAGCAACCTAAAGGGAGCCGGTAAGCGCCACGACCCTGCCAGTTAACCAGCCAAACTGGCCAGCCATGAGCATCATACCAAGCCCACCAAGTGCTGTAGATGGAGAAACAAGCAGCCGCTATATAGGCGCCACGAGGACACTGAACAGCCGGCGCAAGAGGCATGACGTCGACGCGCAGTGGAGGAGACCCCGCCCGCCCCACATCAGAACAAGGCAGAGGGGGAATCCCCAGTGCGTGTCGCAGCTCCGGGACATGACAGAAAGGACAAGGCATAGGACAAACAGCGGCCAATACCACCAGTGCGCACACATAATATGTAAAATCAAATTGTCAAAGGACAAAACACATGAAATAACATCCTAATGATTGATTCTATATGGGGACAATCAGAGTATATGATTGGGAGGTTCAAAGTAAAAAATAAAATAAATGGATAATAAATGAAAAATAAGTTAAATTAGTAGTGTATTAATTGATAGTGCGACCATGTGCCTCCATCCCTAATTATTTGATTAAAAGTCCTGCATCTGTTCTCTTTTTTAATAGAAAACTGACATGCATCCCAGCTTTCTCTTAGGGCCCTTTCACACTGGGGCGGTTTGCAGGCGCTATTGCACTAATAGCGCCTGCAATCCGACCCGAAACAGCCGCTGCTGTCTCTCCAATGTGAAAGCCCTGAGGGCTTTCACACTGGAGTGGTGCGCTGGCAGGACGGGAGAAAAAGTCCTGCTAGCAGCATCTTCGGAGCGGTGATGGAGCGGAGTATACACTGCAGAGGCACTTTGCGCTGGTTTTTAACCCTTTCTCGGGGGCCGCGGGGCAGTTTTACACGAATACCGACGGTAAAGCGCCGCTAAACAATAGCGGTGCTTTACCGCCGACCCCACCCCAGTGTGAAAGGGGCCTTACTCTACTAAATAATACTGTTTGTTTTTTTTTTTTTTTTTTCCATGACCGTTAAAGCAGAGCTAAACAAAAAAAAAAAAAATCAGTTACATTCCCGACATGCTGGGCATGCTAACTGTCCCATTGGTTGTGCTCTCAACTGAACTGTGAAATCATCAAACGGCTGGAGTCATAACTGAGTTTTATATCACACAGGGGCTAAGATGGCTGCTTCCTTGGCTGAGAAAGATAGGAGGGTTTAGTTCTGCTTTAAAGTGATTGTAAAGCCTCAAGGTAAGGTTTTTTTTCACCTTAATTCTATGCATTAAGGTAAAAGAACCTTCTGTGCTGCAGCTGTCCCCCAAACCCCCCCTTTTCTTACCTGAGCCCATCCGATCCATTGATGTGCATGTGCGCAGCGGCTCCAGCCGCTGTCTCTCTCCTTACTGGACAGATTGATAGCAGCAGGAGCCATGGTCTTTCATGTCCTGATTAGAAATTAGCCTGCCTGTGTTGCGCCCCTTTTTACCATATTCCTACAATTGTAACATTTTAAAGAGGCTTTCCACCCACTTTTACAACTTGGCCTTAAAGTAAGACCAAAAACACCTTGTTTTTGGATAACTATTTTCTTTTTTTTTTTCTTACCTTTTTTGAAGTACATGGTGTACTTCTGTTTTAGCTTGGCCACGGCGCAGTGCATCATTTTCTCTTCTGCAGTGAGCCCTCCTCCCCCGCTGCCTTCTGGGACCTGTGTGTGTCCCAGAAGACGATGGGGCCATTCAGAAAGTGCTGTGCGACTCGCGCATGCGCAGTAGGAAACCGGCTGTGAAGCCTCTACTGCTGGTCTCCCTTAGTTACAATGGCAGCGCCTGCACTTGATCCGATCGACGAATTGGCCTCAGGGATCGACATCGTGGGCTCCCTGGACAGGTAGGTGTCCTTATTGAGCTACAGCTCAAACTTTTTTGAGGGTGGAACTCCGCTTTAATGTGATGCCTACGTTTGCATGTGTACAAAAAACTTCAATTGCGTCGAATAAACATAACAGTTAATTGGAAAGATGCGGAGTGTATATTTTTGTGTCTGTTCCCTACTGCAGTAGTTATTATTTTGGAACCACTAATCAATATGAGGATAGGCGTTGCCTATTTATCAAATTTCCAGAACACTTGCAACTGCCAGCCTCGCAATGCCTCATGGGAAATGTAGTTGCCACAGGTTGCCCACTCCTGTACCTATTTACAAGAAGAGGGGGAAAAAGAGGGACTTTTTATGAGGTGTGTATCGTACATATATAAGTATATATCCATATATAACAAAAAATGAGTACATAAAAATAAATGTTTATTTGTATAATAACATTCCAGCCAAAAATAGTACAGATTGAAAACATAGGTCAGATAAATGCATACAGCAGTATTACATTAGAACCATAGTAATCATAGTAATATATTGGTAGGGACTGTTAGTGAAAAGGAAAAAAAACCATAATGGAGATGACTTATGAACATTGGTGACCAATAGTAGATAATGGTTCTATGAGTTCATAATAATTAGGATGCAATCTTTATC
Source organism: Aquarana catesbeiana (assembly GCF_042186555.1). NCBI lineage: Eukaryota > Metazoa > Chordata > Amphibia > Anura > Ranidae > Aquarana > Aquarana catesbeiana. Next base: position 633,371,077 of record NC_133326.1, read on the forward strand.
ATTTTTATCTATGCGTTTCGTGAAATATTCACTTCCTCAGGAGCGGGGGCAATTCATGTATCTCTAAAAAATATATGTATAAACAGCAAATAAATCTAGATGGTCACAATTTTACAAAAAAAAGTTAATAGTATTACTATAAAAAAAACAAGACCAAACAAAAAATAGTAACCTTCAGGGGTGAATTTACTGATCAACTTAGACTGCACATATGGCGTAGACAGCCATGGGTCTGCTTGGGGCATCTAGCCCGGGAACTGTGGGAGCTAAACCCAAAACAGGTCAGATGGTAGACAGTGGGCTGCAGAGGAGCTGCAAATCTCCAAAGGAGAGTTCTTAGTGACCCACAAAGGGTCCTAAAAAATGTGTGTTGATTTTATAATTTTTTTTTTAAAATAGGTAACTTTATCTATGTGTAATCAAACTGCCAATACAGTTCAGGACCAAAAACGGAGGAAGGAAACACTCAAAAGTGAATGAGGTGGTAGAGTGTAAAAAAAACTCGTAGCATGTGCAGTGGATACTAATAGTAGGTATAAGTGTATATAACTCATTACAATGGTGAAAGAAAGGTGTGAACGAAAAATGTAGAAGCCAAAAAAAATGGTGAGGATGGTGAAATACAACACACCAATTTGGAAGTGAATCAAATTAATTGTAAAGGAGATTTAAATACAGAAACTCTAAATACTAGTTGGTTTATGTAAAGGAAATTTGTAAGTTCTGTATATAATTGTATTCTATTTTGTGTGTATTGCACACTGCCCTCTCTGTGCACATGGCACTAATAATATTTTCAGTACATGTTTGCATTCTTTCGAGTCCTGATTAGAGTAAGCCTGCCTATGTAACGCCCCTTGTTACCATAAACGTACAATTGTAATATTAATGTGATACCTACGTAATCATGTGTATAAAAACCTTCAATTGCATCATAATAAGGCAGAACAGTTATTTGGAAAGATGCTGAGCGTATCTTTTGTGTCTGTTCCCTACTGCAGTAGTTATTATTAATTTGGAACCACTAATCAATATGAGGATAGGAGTTGCCTATCTATAAATTCCCATGTCAGTTTACCTAAAGTACTCAAATGTGTCCATGGTCTGGAATATAGGGGTTGATTTACTAAAACTGAAGAGTGCAAAATCTGGTGCAGCTCTGCATAGAAACCAATCAGCTTCCAGGTTTTATGGTCAAAGCTTAATTGAATAAGTTAAAGTTAGAAGTTGATTGGCTACCATGCACAGCTGGGCCAGATTTTGCACTCTCCAATTTTAGTAAATCAACCCCATAGTGTCAACAAGCGCCAGGAAGATTGCAGGATCCACTACTGATGAGGGGATATATAGATATATATATATATATATATATATATATATATATATATATATATATATATATATATATATATATATATATATATATATATATATATATATATATAATTATAAAAATATCTCACACTCACCACGTCACCCAGACCAGAGGGTAACTCCCAGCGTCACGCAGGTGTTCCCATTAAGGAGGTGCGTCATCACCTGGTCGGCAGGACCAATCGGGCGTATGGCGCCAAATACATTTTCATTTTCCTTAACAGTCCCTACCAATATACCATTATGATTACTATGGTTCTAGTGTAATACTGCTGTATGCATTTATCTGACCTATGTTTTCAATCTGTACTATTTTTGGCTTGAATGTATTATACAAATAAACATTTTGTTTTTATGTACTCGTTTTTTTTTTTTTTTTGTTTGTTTATATATGGATATATACTTATATATGTACTATACTTACCATTGGTTGCACACCTCATATAAAGTCCCACTTTTTCCCCCTCTTTTTGTATTGCTTAACAGGGATGGAGGCCTACTACCATACGGCCTCATATAAAGTCCCACAACTTCCCCCATTGTCCTGTACCTATTTAGTTTAGCTTGTCACAGCTAACTTGAGAAGGAAGGCCTCTCAGCTCTGACTTCGCTACATGACTACGTGTTTATAGCACGTGCTGTGTCCCCACTCCATAGTATGCATAACAGGTAAGTGACAGTCTTGTAGAAAGTAGAATATGTAAACAAACTGCAGGGTGTCTGTTATTTGATGCTGTTATGTACACTTGCCAAAGAGGGGGCTGTTAGCTCAAGGTCGGGAAAATGGACCAGAGCAGCAACTGTCAAGTCACCTCTGACCCTTTGCTCCAAAGAGTCGGGCATAAACAAAGTAAGGGCTTGTGTCGGTGGGCATTGTTTTTCTGCATTTGGAACACGTGTCAAATGCAGGTTATCAATATCCATGACATGACAGTTAAGAGGCTGTGTATGAATTGTTTACTGCTGCTTTCTTCGGATGCTGTTTTTCCTATTGAAGTGTGTTCTAAACTGCAGGCAAAGCCTGTCAAACACAGCCTTTTATTGAATGCTGAATGTTGAATGATGTTTGCCATTCTAATGGATGCATTTGCTTTTAAATCACAAATGCAGTCCTCAATAAGAACACCCGTCAACCTGATCCCTAAGTAAAGCCAAGTAATGAAGCAAATAAAAATCCTTCGTATAATTGAATATTCAAATAAGTTTACTCATAACTGATTCTCTTTAAAGCAGAACTACACTGCATCTTAACACCAAAAATACTATTTAAATCATTTCTGATATTCAAAGCAAAGTCTTCTATCCATCTCCATGCTTTATTTTGCTGAGAAGTTACTTTAACCCCCCCCTAGCATTTCTTTTCATGCCCAACTTAAACAAGGGCCAATTATTCGTGTAGCATTTACTTCCTGGAATCCACTTGCCCTTAGCTCAGGCATGCAAGTAGGAAGGTTTGCTTAGCTTGGAAAACTCCTCCTGAAGACTCCTGGCATGTATGACATAATTTGCCTAGGTCTGGAAACCAGGAAGTAACTGAAGAAATGGGGGGAAAAAAGTTATAACCAGTAAATATGATAAACCTTCTACGACTGCTAGCAGCATACAGATTACAAATTGTCAATGTTGTTTGAGAGAATAAAGTTCTGCTTTAAATGAGAAAACGGACACCCGGGGTGTGATTGGTGTTTATAAGCAACAACGTCAGAGTAAAGATTTATATTACCCTGCAATGTCTGCAGCATGTCTTGATTCTTTTGCTTGCTTTCAGGTATTCCTGACAGAGTATGCTGGACCTCTCATCATCTATTTACTTTTCTACTTCCGTGTCCCCTTTATATATGGTCCCAAATATGACTTCATCACTAGCCGGCACTCCGTTGTTCAGTGAGTATTCTATGTAGATTATATAAACAGTAGTCAGCTTGCTGTTTCAAACTTGACTCTCTCCTTTTATCTCCAATGCTTGTCAGGCGCCAGCCCCTCGGGAGCATCCCCGCTTTGCTATTTCACTTCAAGAAGTAATGAACGTGCTGCACACCTACACCATCACTAATGTAACACCAACTTTAATGCAACAAATGGGGGATTCACAATGCATTGCCTCACCTGTCCACCTCCTGCTCCAACACGCTTCACCCTACAGAAGTTTTCATCATGGTGATGAAACGAGGTGGACAGGTGCGGCTATGCAATGTGAAACCTCTATTTGTTGCATTAAAGCTGGTTTTACATTAGTGATGATGTCCCTGTACAGCCCGTTCATTTCTTCTACTCTATGCAGAATGACAGTCTCCTGACAGCATAGCCATAGAACTGCCATGGGTATATAGTTGGGCAGAACCATCTAATAAAACTTATTATTATTATTCTTATGCTGTTTTATATGAAAGTAAGCTGAATGATTCAGCTGCTTAGCTTCACGCTTCCCACTGTGCACACAAAAGGAAAGTGATGGGAGGAGAAGGAGCATTGTGTGAGGGAGGGGAGGAACTGTCAGTGCAGACCCTGGGCTGTATGAGGGAGAAGCTCTCAGCTCAAAGCATTGCAGCCAGCAACCCCACTCGGGCCCCCCGACAGTGGTGGAACGCCAGGGCTCAGTCGCAAGTGCGACATTTGTGACCCTGGTAGTTCCGCCACTGCTGCAGGGCTGTTTTCTATGTAGAGAATATAGTTACTCTAGGGAAAGAGACCATATAGAAGATCCAAATCATGAGCTTTTGTATGGACATATTGGAGAAGAATTTAGAAATGTTATCTTGCCTGTGTGTGGCTTACCTTTTTTTATTTTTTTTATTTTTTATTTTTTTTCCAGCCTAGCCTGTATCTGCCATTCATTTCACTACATAAAACGTCTACTGGAAACTCTGTTTGTACATCGGTTTTCTCATGGTACAATGCCGCTGCGGAACATCTTTAAGGTAATTGCTCTTAATGTTTGTGGATCACAGATAACACATGCAAATACACAGTCCGCAAATTGCTGGTTACACTTTTCAGACAGACGTCTGACTTTGCAGGACGACCCAACGTATTTCTCCCACCCTGCACATGTAACTGCTTATTTCTTGTCTGTTGAGGGACACAGGAATTCTAGCGAACAAAAAAATTGCAGGCAAGCCCAGGATAACCTCCCCTACTCCCAGCATGCTTGTTTCAGGACTGCCCCAGGATTTGCTTTTTGATTAGGTTCCTCGGTGACTTGTTCTTTCTGCTGGTTGAACCCATTCTTTGTTGACCACATTAGGTTGTGGATTCTTTCTTCCCTTTAAGGGAATTTATCATTCCAAACAAACGGCAACTGCCCCAACCTATAACAGACCTTAACAGCAAGGAGCACATGGAAGGGAAACGCATGATAAACAAAAACAAAGAAAAAATCCCAGCTCAACTTACCAACCAGTTCATGTTAAATACAGGGGTTTAGTTTACACACATTTGAAAACGCATGCGTAAGCTGCAGAGGCCGCGACTAGGCACCCCAGTGTTATCTGCAGTCCTAACTCTATAAATTTATCATTTACCTGTTTTAGTGGGTTCTGGGTGATCAGCTTTTTGCTTGATTCAGGTTGTGAGGCTGCTCCCATATGGAGTTATCCTCCCCTGACAGTGACCCTTCTCTTCCGGTCTTAAAGTTGTATTAATCCCAAAAACAAAAATGTAATAACCCCTTACCGCCTCCTCCTGACCCTTTAAGAGCTGCTAGAGAAGAGTATTCGGGTCATATGACCGCTGTAATTGGCTGTCACAGCGGTCACATGATCGGAAAGCTCCTGATTGTAAGTAAGCTTCGGGTGCTTTCCGATCCCCCGCTGGTAGCATGCAGGGAAGAGCTTAAAGTGTTTGTAACCCTAAAAAAAAAAGGGGGGGGGGTGTCCTGTTCCCTTAAAGCATGTTGTACAACACAGTGCTTGCGCTGTGTAATTTGGCCCCCTGTATCACCTGAAATACCTGGCTGATCCTGCCTGGTTCTGCCCTCCCCCTGTAAACTGACCACAGTTTATTATGGCTGCTGAGCCCTGACAACGTGATTGGTTTACGGGCCTCCATCATCCGCAGCTCTCCTCTTTTCTCTCCTCTGTCCTCTCCCACCTCCCCCCTCTGCCTGTCAGCTTGGTCCGCTCCCTGATCCTCCCCTCCTGCTGCTTTAATAACTGTGTAATGTCCCTACAATCCACTCTGGTAACAATACTGTATGTGCTCCACTGTATGTCCTTTATTTAAAAAAAAGCCGTTATCTACTTTATTTCAGAGCGCCTCCCGGTTCCTCTAACAGACCATCTTTTCTAGCAAAAGTGGCAGTTAGGGTTAAGACAAGCCATTTAACTGTGACAGGGGTGCTTACAATGACCAACTTTTATTTAATTATGTGAAACCTTTATCCCAAAGAAAGTAAACATTTCTGCTTATAAAGTGTTAGCTGGAGTTCAGCTTCAATTTGTTAGTAAAGTTCTTCTAAATCTGCTAGTCTAACACTACCCTTCCCCCAGACTGACAATGCTGCTGTCCAGAGGTGTCTGTATAACTGCATCATGCAAGTTAGTGTAGGTATCAATGAGTCCGGTAAATTTGTCGCCACCATATATTTTAATCAAAGAATACAAAGCTTCCTCTGATTGGCCAAAGTGGAGAGGCAGGCAGATGACGTCATGATTTCCGCCTCGGCCAGTCAGTGGAAACCTTATATAACAGCCACTCAGGTAATCGACGCATAATCATGTGTTACAGCAGTGATTTGAGATTTGAATGGCTAAACAACATTCTTACTCCAGCTGCTAAAATTTTATAAGAAATGTTTTAGCTTTATTATTTACTGGAAGATGTTCCCCTAAACCTATTGTGTGTTGCAGAACTGTATGTATTACTGGGGCTTTGCTGCTTGGATGGCGTACTACATCAATCACCCACTTTATACACCTCCAGGTGAGTGTCTATACATTACCACTCTGTGATTCCATGCGTTTAGTAAAAATACAAATCATCCTCCTATTCTCTTAGGCGCTCTGACCAGCTGTTGCACTCTGATGTCATCAAATACAATGCAGGACCAATAGTTCTGCATTGTCTTTGAGGACAGAAAGGGCCTGCCCACAATCCAGAGTATCAAAGAGAAGAGCGGAGTGCCAGTGATAGGGGAAAGACTAAGGAAAGGATTACAGCCTTTTCCTCTAGACCAGGGGTCTCCAAACTTTCCAAACAGGGGGCCAGTTTACTGCCCTTCATACTTTAGGGGGGGCCAGACTGTGGCTATTGGGAGTAGAAAAGGTCCCTACGTCAGCAAGAAAAAACATTGCCCCATTGATGTCAGTGGCAAGAATTGTGCTTCATCGTTGGTGTCATTGAGATCAAATGTTGGTGTCATTAGTAGGAATCCTGCCCCATTTTTGGTGTCATTGGGCCCCATTTTTGGTGTCAGTGGGAGGAATTGTGCCCCATTGTTGGTGTCATTGGGCCCAATTGTTGGTGTCATTGGGAGGAATTGTGTGCCTTCACTGGTCTCAGTGAAGTAGAATTATGCCCCATTGTTTGTAGCAGTGGATGAGATAGTGCCCCAAGGGCTGGATAAAAGCAAGCAAAGGACTGCATCGGGCTCCTGGGCCGCAGTTTGGAGAACGCTGCTCTAGACTTAATGAGCATTTAACATTTGTGGGGGGAGGGGGGCACTGCAAAGGTATTTTTTGTCTTACTCCTGGAATTCAGCTTTAACAGTGTATGTTTGATCACTTTTATCAAACCAAAAGGATCCGTTCTAAGTAAATCTGTTAATAACCTGCCCCCCCTTCTACCTACTGTACCTTCCTATTGACCCATCACTTTGATGAATACATTACTGGCCCAGAGGAACATGTGAAAAAGGAATGTTGGGGAGTGTTGGAATTGGCATGCTTGGGTTTTGGAGAACCTGAGGTGCACCTGAATATATTGAAGGGTCTGTGCAGACAGTTCAGAGTGCTTGCATTTAATTTACCTTAAAGCGGAGCTCCACCCAAAAGGGGGAAGTTCCACTTCAAGTTCTCTCCTCCACCTCCCTCTCTGCAGTCTTCTGGGACACGTCCCAGAAGACTGCCGGACGATTCAGGAGGCACAGCGGGATTCGCACGTGCGCAGTGGGCACCCGGCTGTGAGCTGCAAACTGTCACAGCCGGGTGTCCACAGTTGAGATGCCGTGGACAGGAGACTGGAAGAAGTGATGGCTGGGGTGAGCACATTGCTGGATCATGGGACAGGTGAGTGTCTAATAAAGTCAGCAGCTACAGTTTTTGTAGCTGCTGACTTTTAATAAATATAAAAACAACTGGAGCTCCTCTTTAACACTTCAACACATTCAGAAAAAATACAGGTATTCTTTAAATCAGGGCTCGACAAAACCCAGGCGCCAGGTTGCAATGGCGACTGAAAATTGCATTCTGGCGCCTGGGTTACAGTGCAGTAGCCATCTGGATGCCTGCCACATTGCCCCCCCGCAGGTGCCCAGACTTCGGCCGGGCTGGCCAAAATTGAGGCTGGATAGGCCTGATACATTGAGGCCGGGTACACGCTCCTTTCTGCGAACCAGCGCCCCCTGGTGGGTGATGCTGTGATGAGCACGGCTCGCTCTCACTGCCCGTCCACATCTTCCTAGTTTGACAGCTTGATCGGTCGCCCATTCCGTACCCTTGCTCTGGACAGGGAGTGCTGCCTGTCAGTGCCATTTCAGTGCTGCCTATCAGTGCCACCTGTTGCTGCCATCTCAGTGCCGACTTTCAGTACCATCTTAGTGCTGCCTATCAGAACCACCTTTTGCCATCTCAGTGCTGCCCTTCAGTGTCATCTCAGTATTGCCTATCAGTGCCACCTGTCAGTGCCATCTGTGCTGCCTCTCAGTTCCACCTGTCAGTACAATCTCAGTGCCGTCTGACAGTGCCATCTGAGTGCTCCCTTGATGGTGCCCATCAGTGCCACCTCATCAATGCCCATTAGTGCAGCCTATCAGTGCACATCAGTGAAGAAGAAAAATTACTCTTTTTTTTTTTTGTTTTTCTTGTGGTTTTTTTTTTTTTATTTACAGTCTTTTTTCACTTGGCATCAGGTGTGAGCAATTCTTATTGCCTGACGCCCCAGACATGCACTTCTGGGTGCTGGGCAGCTGATTAAGAAAACTGGCTCTTAATTTTTTTCAGCTGGCTCCTAGATTCTAAGCAAATTTGTCAAGTCCTGCTTTAAATAATCAACATTAATATATCTGTAGGATATAGATGGGAGTGAAAGTTTTTGACTTTATAACAAATAAATCCTCATGGAGTAATATGCTGGGTATAGTTTGTGTAATTAAAAATGGTTTTTCCAGCAAGTACCGTACCATACCATACTTTCTTTAAATGGAAGTCCGCCTTATTTCTAAGTGAGATTTTGGGATATTTAGTTATCAGTTCTTTACTGAACTCAAGTCAGGAAATTTTTCTCCTCTGTCCATCACTGTACTGTAAAAGCTGTGTGTTCTATGAGCTGACCTTCCTGGTTCCTCTCTAGATATGCACATATCTTCACTATATGACCGGGAGTAGTAGGAGACCTTTTTGTTCTAGAGACAACCGTAAATGCTTAGTGGGGTGTACACACTGTTCTTGCCTCACTTCTTCCTAAGGTAGTAAAAAAAAAAAGTGTGGTTCCATCATTCAATTTAGACTTGCTCAATATATTGAGCTTCTACAGCCATTTATCTGCTGGGTGGACTAAACATGGCAGATGAACATTTCATCATTGCTGCAGTAATAGATTATTTTAATAGGTGGTGCCACAGGCAACATCTGTAACTTCAGCTCTATGTCTGGAAAGGACCCCCCCCCCCCCCCCTCTATTATTGCAACTTGTCAGTATTTTGGTTCTAGTTTATCTGTAAATTTGAAGAGGTAAGCATTATGTCCTTAATATAACATGATCCTGTTTTTTATGTTAAACAGCATATGGAGATGAACAGGTGAAAATTGCTGTCATCATATTTCTGGTGAGTATTTATTGGTGCATTTCTCTTTAAGTTGGGGTTATCACACACATGGATGTCAGGGAAAATGAGGTTGGAGAGAATATTCTCTAAAGTGGCATGCCGAAAGGGTAACCAGGGTTGAGCCTTTCCGTCTGGCTTCCATCCACCTCCTATTGCCCCTGCTTTGCTTACGCGCTTACATTTATTGTAAAGTCTCGTTAGAATAAAAAATAACAAACATGTTATACTTACCTGCTCTATGCAGTGGATTTGCACAGAGCAGCCCAGATCCTCCTCTTTTCTGGTCCCTCTTCAGTGCTTCTGGCCCCTCCCTCCTGTCGAGTGCTCCCACAACAAGCAGCTTGCTATGGGGCCATCCAAGCCGAGCTGCAGCTCCCTGTGACCATTCAGACACGGAGCTGCGGTTCAGCTACGCCTCTCTCTCTCCTGATTGGCTCCCGCTGCTGTCAAAGTCAGTTAGCCAATGGCACCACTGCTGTGTCTCAGCCAGTTAGGAGGAAGAGTCCCGGATCGCTGAGGAACTTGTGGCCATCGCTGGATAGAGATGGGGCTCAGGTAAGTATTAGGGGGGCTAAGGGGGGCTGCTGCACATAGAATGCTTTTTATCTTAATGCATAGTATGCATTAAGATAAAAAAAATCTTCGGCCTTTACAACCCCTTTAAGGAAGCCGAGCAGCAGGGGGGAAATATATAGGGAGGATCTTAGTAGGGAAGTAGTGTTTTATTTCTGGTAGAGCTGGATTTTTTGCATGCTGATCTGTTATTGGCCTGTTGCTTTGCTAAGGTGTGAGCCATCACTTCTGGGCACATCATACTTTTCCTGTGCTGTGCATGCACCACTTCATTAGTCTCAGCACCTGACTTTTCCTCTATAACACAGAGGCTTCCTTAGACTTGGCACCGTGGTCTTAACAGTGAATGCAACGCTTCATTAGCCTGGGGGCACCTTACAATTTGTCCTCTACTGTACATGCGGGAGTTTCTCAGGTCACTTACTTTTGTTGACAGCAGTCTTTAGAGAAATCGGAAGTGACCGAGGGTTAGTGGTCACGTGTCCGCAGCAAACTGTAGGGGGGAAAAAATTTATATTTGCATAGCCATTTTTATTCATTAAGCATGTTGATCTAGCTTTTTCATATTTATTAAAGTCTGTTGTTTATGTTGAGTAATGTTGGAAGAGGTAACTTAAATATATAATTTGTCTCTTCTGCTTCTCAGTTTTGTCAGTTGGGTAACTTCTCCATACACATCGCTCTGAGGAACCTGAGGCCAGCTGGTGAGTCTAGAGGTGACATGCTGTCTTCTTATTAAGAGATGAAGCCATTGACTCCCTTCTACTTTGTTACAGGTTACTTTCTTGTTGCCACACTCACTGAATAGATTAATTTCTGTAAGAACTATGTTTGCAGCAGATTTTTCCCTAGATTGCAATATCTGCTACACCTTGGTTAGGTTCTTTGTGGGAGATAAATAATTTAGGGTTATCAAAATATTATACAATTTCTTGGTATTTTTTTTGCTCTCCTCCGGTATGTGTATTTCGTGTTCTATCTTAGCCACCCTGATTACACCCTTACATTTCTTGTTGCATTCTCTATAAAGTCTGCTGATGATGATCCCTCAACTTTGTATTTTTTGAAGACCTCCTTTTTTGCTTTTATATGTATTTTTACATTGGAATTAAGCCATCTAGGACTTTTGTTCAGTCTTTTAAATGTATTACCCAATGGGATGCACTGGCTAATGCCCTTATTTAATATGCTCTTAAAGTGAATCCATCTCTCCTCTGTGTTCCTTGTTCCTAAGATTTTATCCCAATTTGCCTTCTAGCAAGGTTCATAGTTTAGGGAAGTTGGCTCTTTTGAAATTCAGTGTCTTTGTATTCCCCTTGTTTCCTATTTTTGTGATTTTATACTGAAGCCAGTTTGAACTGTGATCGCTGTTTCCCAAATTGCCCCATATATCCTCATCTTTGATCAGGTCTGCATTGTTGGTAATCAGTAGTTCAAATAACGCTTTATTTCTAGTTGGTGCGTCTAACATCTGACCTATTAAATTGTCCTGCAAAACATTTAGAAACTGGCGAGCTTTAGACGAATGCGTGGTTCCCTCTGCCCGGTCTATGTCTGGATAATTAAAGTTCCCCATTATGATGACGCTTCCCATCCTTGCTCCTAATCCAAATTGTGATAGGAGGTCCACCTCCGCCTCCTCCCTCAGGTTAGGGGGCCTATAGCATACTCCCAGTATTATTTGCCCATTAGCTTCATCCCATCGGTGAACATGCCACGTAGTTTAGACAGGTCGCTCGCATACTATCCTCTTATTGGGAGTTCCGAGATTGCAACTAGGACCTGTTACTATACCTTGGGTTTATGTGCTTTAGTCAACCTACCAATACTACCCTTTGGAATATGTTCCGCGCTGACCATCTCTACCTCTGGTGCCCCCCCCCCCCCCGTCGCCTAGTTTAAAAATCCTAATAACTTTTTGGCCATCTTTACTCCCAGCTGATCTGCCCCCTCCTCATTTAGGTGCAGTCTGTCCCTTCTATAGTACTGGTGACCAACTGAGAAGTCGGCCCAGTCCTGCAGGAACCCAAACCCCTCCTTACTACACCAACTCCTCAGCCACTTGTTTACTTCCCTAATCTCCCTCTGCCTTTCTGGTGTGGCTCGATGTACCAGTAGTATTCCTGAGAATACTCCCTTGGAGGTCCTTTTCCTCAATTTAGGTCCCAAGTCCCTAAAATCGTTCTTTAGGACACTCCATCTGTCTCTGACTTTGTCATTGGTGCCAACGTGCACTCTGACACAGCCGGGTCTTGCCCAGGCCCTCCCAGTAATCTGTCCACCAGATCTGTGATGTGCCACGCCCGGTTGACAGCATACAGTTTGGCGCTTCAAGTCTGTCTGTCTGTAACAGATTGCCCTCTCTGTCCTTCTAAGAATTGAGTCCCCTACCACCAGAATCTGTCTATCCTTTCCCTTCACTCCCCCCCCCCCCATTCTCACTGGAGGAGTTCTTCCCCTGGCAGCTAGGGGAGTCCCTCAGCTCCAGCAGTGCTGGTCCCTGACTGGTTTCACGAATGTCACTCAATGGAACATACTTATTGGGATACTCCAGCCCTGGATCGGCCTCCCTGGCACTTCCCACTCTACCCCTCCTGACTGTCACTCATCTACTCTTTTCTGATGCCTGCACCTCTTTGTCTCCTCCTGCCTCTGTGCTGGCCCCTGCCGGCACCTGCCAGGTACGTTCTAGGCTTTCCATTAGTATAGAGGGTTTTCTCAGTGCTGATGCTTCCCTAGATTCAGAACCTGGGCTTCCAGGGAAACAATGTGCTTACATTTTGCACAGCAGTATTCGCCCCATGATCGGATAATCAAGGAACGCATACATGCCGCAAGATGTACACTGAGTCGCAGCTCCACACCCACCCAATACTCTGGTACACACACAGTACCCAGGTACTCCCAATACTCTGGTACTCCCAATACTCTGGTACTCCCAATACTCTGGTACTCCCAATACTCTGGTACTCCCAATACTCTGGTACACCCATACACTGTCAGTCAGGTTTTGGTGTTTGTGTCTCTATCACTCTGCACAGTCTCCCCTTGTAATCTGACACTAGCAGTCAGTCAGTCACCTTCAATGCCACCGCTCACTGATCATTCTCACACTGCCTCCTCCGGTCTGCACTTCACTTACCTGCCGCCTCTCCTTGTCAGCCTTCCACTTCCCGGTCCCACTGGATGTCCTCCCGCCTCCTCTGTCTGTGGGGTGATGCTGTCCTCAGTGCTCCCGCACCACAATGTCCCGCTCTGCTGCCGCTGTGGGTCCCCAGGTCAGCCGCTGCCGCTCAGTCGTGGGGGGGGGGGGGTTGTTCCCAACAACAACAACAACAGCAGCAGTTGGTCAGTAGACATCTGCCTAACCCAGTACAGATATGGTTAAAACTGACAGCCCTATGGGTACCTTATTAGCAGAGAACATTTGCAGACAGATCGGAGTATTTTCAAAAGGACAGCAGGACTGAAATTAATCAAGTTGGGCATTTTTACCCCGCCCAGTAACCATGGAATCTAAAAAGATTCCATGATATTGTGGAATGGTATGAACATGCCAGAAAATTAGACAGAGGTATATATGGAGCCTTTCACAATAACAACCTGTCCACGTGTAATTTTCCTAATAGTCCTTCAGCAATGTCTTTGGCACCATAAAGAGTAACTTCACTTTTATTGAGAAAAAAAAACAATCTCCTGGTTAATTGATGTACATTGCATGGATTTTAAAGTATAAATAAAGGGAAAACCTTTTTTTCCTAGTTTTGGATAGAGTGGAGAGGGTTTAGAACACCTGTCTGTTTTTATTGCGGTCTGTACCCAAGTTAAGATTCAACCTCTCTTTGTCCTGTTTACCTTTTTATCATTGAAAGTAAAAGAATCCCAAATATTGGGCTGTCCCCAGAAAAGTCATAAAGGGGAAATCTTCCAGTGGAACTATTTCCATTGACACTATTTCTGGTGACCTAGGGGTCCCTAAGGAATTCCCTTCATTTACAGGGATTTCCACTCGCCTCCTATTTGGCTATGGGTCAGGATGTGATAGGAAATCTCTGCAAAGGGACAGATGGCGAAAGAAAACTCTGACAGGGGTTATAACTCTCCCTTGCCCTATCCAAAATAGAAAAAAAAATACTTTTGCCTAAAGTTCTATTTTAACAAACTTTTACAGATTCCTACCATTTTATGCTCTGAAGAAAAAGGTGGCTGTATATGCTAGATTCATTTTATTTGCTGTATTTTTTCCCACAAAAGTGGAGTTACTCTTTTAAAGCCTTTTGTTTCTGTGTCCCCATGATACAAGAGATCAATGCAACCTCACCAGTGCCCGTCACATGCAGCCTACCTGTGCCCAGCAGCCTCACCAGTGCCTGTCATATTCAGCCTGTCTGTGGCCAGATCAAAGCGGCGATCTCCGTGTGTCACAGAGCGTATTTGAATTTCCCGGGCCGCAGTAACAATGTCCCGTCTTTTTTGATCACGTTACACTGATTCAATGTCCCACCATTGGATCAGTGTGCCGTCTATCACAGGAGGTGGGACATTGTTACTGCGGTCCGTGCAATTCAGCTCCATGACACACGGAGATTGCGCTCAGGAGGGAGGGATGGAGGACTGGGCGTGCCCTGCCCCCCTTTCGATATCGGCTTTTTTTTTTCTTACGGTTTATACCAAAAACGCTGTTTTCGGACGATCATTTTCGGTGGCCGAAATTTCGGTGCACCTCTAACAGTAATTATTGCTAGAATCTACAGCTTATTGTACCCGAGTTGATTGATCAATCAACTTAAGTACAAGCAGCCTGTCTGGATTTTCTTGTGAATATTCACTCTAAAAATTTGATTGGCTGGGTTTACTTAAGTTGATTGATCAAACAACTTGGGTACAATCAGCTTGCCCATATGTGGTTTGAATCTCGGCCGGGCCCTGGTGAACCGGCTGAGATTTGAACCATCAATGACCGGCTTTACAGACAGTGTAATGTAAAGGGGACCATACATGTTACAGACTGATTATACCACCTTCATTGCACTTACTAACAACCATGTAGTGCCAGGGTCAACCTGAACAAGCCCATTCAAAATGTATCTATGAACCCACTGCGATATACCAAATCTTTTGATTGCTGATGTTTTTGCAATCAAATTATTCTGGATTTTTTTTTTTTTTTTTTTTTTTATTGCAAGTTGTATACACAACAAAACAAAAAAAAAGAAAAAATTAACAACTAGCGCGCCTACAGTACCCATGAGTCAATATGAAATGATACATTACAATTCTACAAATGTGACAATAATTGCTGAAAATACATCAAAAGTTCGATACAATTTTCCTGATCCCAACTTGACCTAGGATAAGCCCTAATAACCTCTTCAAAACATTTAAAAGTTAGCGATACTCAATTTCTAGCTCCCAGCCCCAGGTGTTGAGAGATATTTTCAACAAATCAGCAGTATATCACCCCCTGTCCGTTAAGCCGTTTCAGGTGCAGCCAACAATACATGCCAGACTCTGTCATACTTCAGTGGGCAACCTCTATTTATGTAAGTATCTTTGTATAAAGGGAGGTTATTGTTCACCAAACGTTTCCATTGCACTAAAGAGGGGGGTGTATGCATTGCAATATTCTTCCAGGCGTAGAAGAATAATAGGCCAATCATTGTGCGTTTTGGCTATGGTCGGTATGACATTTTCCAGGAGTCCTAGAAGGCATATCTCCATTACTGGTGGAAGTGTGACCGATGTGATCCTATCTATCAAATCAAGCACCTCCCCCTAATATTGTTGGACCTTAGGGCAACGCCAGAAGATATGGGAAAAATCTCCTGGCGAGGCGCCACACCTCCAGCATTCCGAGGAATGGGAAGGATCCATCTTATGAGGTCTGTATGGGGTGAAATAAGCCCTATGTACAATTTTGAACTGCACCAATCTATCTCGGATAGAAACTAATGAGCTAAAAGGGAAGTCCCATACATTGTCCCAGTCATCATTGTCCAATGTGGGAATGTCATGTTGCCAGCGAGCCCAAAGTTTTTTTAAGAGGCGGGAGAGACACAAAGATCAGGTATGTATACAAATGTGAAGTGGGCTTCTCGGCACAGCTAGATCTGAGTGTTCTCTCCAGCTCCAATAGGGAGGTAAGTACAGCGCTGCGCTAAAACAAAAAAAGAACACTCGGATAGCAGCTAACACACCTATAGTACTCAAGGCAAAAGATAACAAAAAATAAAAGTGTAGCGCTATATGCTATACAGACATATAAATCAAAAAGACCCCAACCCATAAGTGCATACAAACAGTAAGTAAAAACCTTATCACACCTTTTATGACCATAAATATGGATTGCACAATAAAATAGCACTTAATTCAACAAAACAGTTAAGGTGAAACAGTAAATGATAAATCTTAATTGACAGATATAAACAAATAACTTATATTTTGAAAACCGTGAAGGTTCAGCAAATCTAACACCTACATTTATGTAAAAAAATCCTGGAACATAACTGTCCACAGCATAAGTTTGTAGAAAAATTATGAAAAAAGAAACCACCACAAAGTCTATGGAGGTTGCACGTTGAAAATGGTGGAAATATGACTCCCAGGTTCACAAATAGATAAAATTCACCAAATCTGGCAAGTAGGTAGACAGTGAAGGAACCACAAGTGAACAGAGGGTCTAGATTGGTGCCGGGGCCATCACCAGAAACATCAAGAGGCTTACTGGAACTTAATGACTTGAAAAGACATGCGTCATACAAGTCAAAAAGGCTTATTGACCAACCGGTCTAAACAGTGTGTCTTGTCAAATGTCGTCAGCATACAATAGGAAGGAGGGTATCGGCACAGCTTCCACATCCATAGGCAATCCGACATAGGCCAAACGAATATTCATATGCCATGCGAGGAGTAAAAAAAAACTCCCATAGCGTGATAACGTTTAAATACTGGTTTATTAAAATGGTTAAAAATAAACTCCCATATTAGAAGATCAGAAACAGCTCAAACATCATATAGCGGTAATCGTGAGGGGTCCACCTGACATGTTTCAGCTAAGGAGCCGTTTTTAACTATTTTAATAAACCAGTATTTAAACGTTATCACGATATGTGAGTTTTTTTACTCCTCGCATGGCATATGAATATTTGTTTGGCCTATGTCGGATTGCCTATGGATGTGGAAGCTGTGCTGATACCCTCCTTCCTATTGTATGCTGACGACATTTGACAAGACACACTGTTTAGACGGGTTGGTCAATAAGCCTTTTTGACTTGTATGACACATGTCTTTTCAAGTCATTAAGTTCCAGTAACCTTCTAGATGTTTCTGGTGATTGCCCCGGCACCAATCTAGACCCTCTGTTCACTTGTGGTTCCTTCACTGTCTACCTACTTGCCAGATTTGGTGAATTTTATCTATTTGTGAACCTGGGAGTCATATTTCCACCATTTTCAACGTGCATCCTCCATAGACTTTTGGTGGTGGTTTCTTTTTTCATAATTTTTCTACAAACTTTTATACTGTGGACTGTTATGTTCCAGGATTTTTTTACATAAATTTAGATGTTAGATTTGCTGAACCTTCATGGTTTTCCAAATATAAGTTGTTTGTTTATATCTGTCAATTAAGATTTATCATTTACTGTTTCACCTTAACTGTTTTGTTGAATAATACAGTGCTACTTTATTGTGCAATCCATATTTATGGTCATACAAGGTGTGATAAGGTTTTTACTTACTGTTTGTATGCACTTATGGGTTGGGGTCTTTTTGATTTATATGTCTGTATAGTATATAGCGCTACACTTTTATTTTTTGTTGTTCTCTCCAGCTCCGACTGGGCCGGGACACAGGAGGAACGCGGGAATTGTGCAGCAAATGCATGAGACAGTTGAAGATAGCGATAGCGAAAGCGATAGTAGTCTGGTATGTTGTATATGGAGGAGAGATATGATAGGGGGAATAGGGAGTCCTGAGATACTATGCGGGACATGAGTTTAACACCGTATTTAGTCCACGCATAAGGGTCCAAAATTTTGTAGATGTGCGGTAGACTAGGGTTCTTCCAGATCGGGGCGTTTGGGGAATCCTCAGACTTTTTACATTTTTCGATAACTAGTCCTGCTCGCCAAGCCCTCAGGGTGGTAAGCATGGAGGGGGTTAAGGGGTAGGGGGCACGAGGACCCCAGTAAATTAAAAATTGGAGGATTTCCAACGACCCGACCACCGTAGCTACAAGCACAGTGGACAAATTTGTTCTATCTGGGTGCAGCCACCAGGCCGCAGTCACCAACTGAGCAGCTAGGAAGTCTGGAAAAGCCATTCCTCCCTGTGTTCTCGGCCTCATCAAGGTCGACAATCGGTATCTCGGCGGCGAGGGACCCCATAGAAAAGAAGAAAAAATATTGTTCAGCTTTTTAAAGAATGATTTGGGTACCCATTGTGGGGAATGACGGAAGAGTTAAATGAGTTTGGGAATTATTTTCATTTTAGGGAGGTTCACTCGTCCCCAGATAGACAAGGGCAAGTTACCCCATGTTTTAAGCTTTTGCTGGGCCTCCAGAAGTACCGGGGTGAGGTTTAACGGGACAAAGTCTGAAGCTTGGGAGGAGACATGAACTCCCAAATATTTAAAGGAGTCTACGCATTTAAGGGGGTTATCGGGGGGGATGTATTCTTAGCTGACTGATCTATGGGGAATAGGAGGGATTTGGACCAATTGACCCTGAGTCCAGTGACTGCAGCAAAAGTATCTAAAACTGTCAGTGCACCCTGCAGTGACGGACCGGCGTCATTAAAGAAAAGTAACATATCATCCGCGTACAAGGCTACCCGCTCCTCCAGCAATCCAACACGAAGACCTTTAATGTGTGGCGAAGAGCGCAGTGCTTCAGCCACCGGCTTAATAGCCAGAGCAAACAATGCCGGAGAAAGTGGGCAGCCCTGCCTAGTACCTCTAAGGAGCCTAAAGGGGGCAGATAGTTCGCCACTCAGGCGCACCGAGGAAGTGGGACTTTGGTATATCACCTGAAGCCATTTGATAAAGAGTAGGGGGAATCCCATTCTGTGCATCGTTTCCCATAGGAAGGGCCACTCAACCGTATCAAAAGCATTTTCTATATCAAGTGAGGCCACCACCCGTGATCCCATGTTGATGTGTTGAGCGTGTATGTTGGTGAACAACCTTCGAAGATTGACATCCATGGATCTACGGGGAATGAAACCAGTTTGGTCCGGGTCTATCACTGAGGGCAACAGGGAGTATAACCGAAGAGCCAGGAGCTTAGTTAGGATTTTTAAATCGTTATTCAATAACGCAATGGGCCGGTAGGAAGCACAGGAAACGGGGTCTTTGGGGGGCTTATATATTAGTGTCAGGTGTGCATGATACAAGGATGCCGGCAGTTGTCCGTCAGCTAAACATGTAGTGTATAATTGGGCCAATAAAGGTGCTAATAAGTCTGCATGCGTCTTGTAAAAGTCAATTGGGAGTCCATCTGGCCCTGGCGCCTTGCCCGAGGGGAAGGACTGAATGACCTTTTGGACCTCCGAGATCGTAAATGGTTGAACCAGAGTCTCGCTCCTGATCAGAGAGCCAGCCCAGTGCCAATGGGTCCAACAGGACATTTAATGACTTGGGCTGGAAATCAGAGGGGAGAGAGGAGGTATATAGAGTCTCGTAGAAGGTGTTAAAAGTTTGCGAAATGTCCGAGGGGGAGGTAACCGTCCCTCCCTCAGGGGTCTGCAGGGTGGAAATGAGAGTGTGAGGTTGGTCGTGCTGTGCCATCATGGCCAAAAGACAGCCATTCCTATATCCCTGTTCGAAAGTCCTCTGTTTACCTTTGTAAATTTCGAGTCGTGTTACCTCGGTCAGGTGTAGTTGTAGATCTCTCTGGACTGCCATTAGCTGATCAAAATGAGCAGGTGTGGCATCACTGCTGTCAGTAGTGGTGTGGTCTGTCACCGACTGCTGCAGTGACTGAGTCTCAGTCTTCTGCTGTTTCTTTATGTTAGCTATAGAGGAGATATATTGCCCTCTAGTATAAGCCTTAAATGCATCCCAAATAATGTCGGGAGAGGAGGACCCAGTGTTCTGCTCCCAGAACTCAGTTAACAAGAGGGGTATTTTCTCAGAGATCTGGATGGGAGACCCCAACCTCCATAGCCCCGCGCTCCGGGAGGTTGGAGAGCGGAACACTACAGCCAGAGGGCTATGGTCAGAGAGGCCACTTGGTAGATACGTTGCCTCCAATACATCCGCCAACAGCGCAGGATTGGAGAAGGCCAGGTCTATTCGTGATGCAGTTTTGTAAGAAGCTGAAAAGCACGAATAGGCCCTGGTGGAAGGGTGTTTCCACCTCCAGATCTCCACCAGTCCCATCGCCTGGGCCCAGGCGGACAGGTCTATACAATAATTTTTAGATGAGGTCGGCCTATCAAGTTCCGGGGACATGGTGGCATTAAAATCACCCATAACTAGAAGTTTCCCCGGGCCAAAGGGTGTAATCTTTTCTAAAACAGCATATAATATTGCGGGAGAGAACGGGGGGGAATATACAGGTTGATATATCTTTGAGACGAAAGTGAGAACACAGCTATTGCAAATTTTCCTTGTGGGTCTGTACTTATCTCCTCAACCACACAGGGAAAGTTCTTGTGGATAAGGATCGATACACCCCTAGCATAAGTGAAGTATGTGGCGTGAACCGCCCTCTGTATCCATGTTTTTTTTTTTTTATGTCAGGATTTTGCTGCCTATGAGGTGGGTCTCCGGAAGGAGAATAAGCTGAGGGGAGTGAGATTTTAGATATTGAAATAGGAGGGCTCGCTTGAATTTAGAATTAAGGCCTCTGACATTCCATGAAAGGATGGTAAAGGAGTCAGGTTTTGGATCAGCCATTGGGTATATATGGTATCAATAAATAAGGCTATAGGGGGGGGCGTACCCATAACCAATTCATGAGCAGCAAAGTCCCAAAGACAGCACGCCAGGTACCATTAGCACGCAAACAGACAACAGAACAATAACAAAAAAGAAAAGGAAAAAAAACAAAACTAGAACTAGAATTAAACCATCCAGGCATGGGGTGCCTATCCTACTATCCCATTTCTCACTCGAAAACCAGGAGGGAGAATCTGGGAATAGCCTTTACCCTAAACTAAAACCTTGAATAAATTATTCTGGATTTTTAAATGAAACCGTTTTGAACTTATTGAGAGAATTTAGTATCTGAAAAGTCCCTTTCATTTCTATAAAAAGTTCAACAGTTTTGTTGGGGATGCTAGTACAGTAGATACAGTCCTCAACTATCATCACACCAGAATCATGATTTCACAATGCGAGGGGTGGCTGCAATATCAGTTTCACAGAGAGAAGCTTAGACTGACCAGTCTCTATTACCAGAAGAGGTGCTGTGAATGGTCACGTGACTACAGATTTAGGTAAACAAGTTAACGTCTTAGAAGGTTTTTATTTATCGTGTGTGGTGTTTTTTTTTTTTTTTTTTTTTTTTTTTTTTCCAATGCCTGGCATTCACCTGAAATCCCTACAGATGATAGTCAAATACTCTAAGTGCAGGTGTGTAATGTTGATTCCATACTTAAAAACAGATGCCGTGTGGGAAAAAAGTATTTGATCCCCTGCTGATTTTGTACGTTTGCCCACTGACAAAGAAATTATCAGTCTATAATTTTAATGTTAGGTTTATTTTAACAGCGAGAGACAGAATAACAACAAAAATATCCAGAAAAACACATTTCAAAAAGTTATAAATTGATTTGCATTTTAATGAGTGAAAGAAGTATTTAATCCCCTATCAATCAGCAACATTTCTGGCTCCCAGTTGTCTTCTATGCAGGTAACGAGCTGAGATTAGGAGCACTCTCTTAAAGACACCTGTCCACGCAAGCAATCAATCAGATTCTAATCTCTGTACCATGGCCAAGAACAAAGTGCTGTCCAAGGATGTCAGGGACAAGATTGTAGACCTACACAGGGCTGGAATTGGGTAAAAGACCATCGCCAAGCAGCTTGGTGAGAGGGTGACAACAGTTGGTGCAATTCTTCACAAATGGAAAAAAACACATAATAGCTGTCAATCCCCCTCGGTCTGGGGCTCCATACAGGATATCACCTTGTGGAGTTTCAATAATCATGAGAACAGTGAGGAATCGTCCCAGAACTACACAGGAGAATCTTGTCAATGATCTCAAGGCAACTGGGACCATAGTCACTAAGAAAAAAATTGGTAACCCACTACGGTGCAAAGGACTGAAATCCTGCAGCACCTGCAAGGTCCCCCTGCTCAAGAAAGCACATGTACAGGCCCGTCTGAAGTTTGCTAATAAACATCTGAATGATTCAGAGGAGAACTGGGTGAAAGTGTTGTGGTCAGATGAGACCAAAATCGAGCTCTTTGGCATCAACTCAACATTTGTTGCATTTGGAGGAGGAGGAAGGCTGCCTATGACCCCAAGAACACCATCCCCACCGTCAAACATGGAGGTGGAAACATTATTCTTTGGGGGTGGACAGGACAACTTCACCAAATCAAAGGGCCGATGGATGGGGCCATGTACCGTCAAGTCTTGGGTGAGAACCTCCTTCCCTCAGCCAGCGTATTGAAAATGGGCAAGTGGATAGGTATTCCAGCATGACAATGGACCAAAACACACAGCCAAGGCAACAAAGGAGTGGCTCAAGAAGAAGCACATTGAGGTTCTGGAGTGGCCTAGCCAGTCTCCAGACCTTAATCCCATAGAAAATATGTGGAGGGAGCTGAAGGTTGCAGTTGGCAAATGTCAGCCTCGAAACCTTAATGACTTGGAGAGGATCTGCACACAGGAGTGGGACAAAATCCCTCCTGAGATGTGAGCAAACCTGGTGGCCAACTACAAGAAACATCTGACCTCTGTGATTGACAACAAGGGTTTTGCCACCAAGTACTAAGTCATGTTTTGTGAAAGGGTGAAATACTTATTTAGTTATTTCACTCATTAAAATGCAAATCAATTTATAACTTTTTGAAATGTGTTTTTCTGGATATTTTTGTTATTCTGTATCACTGTTAAAATAAATCTACCATTAAAATTATAGACTGATCCTTTCTTTGTCAGTGGGCAAACGTACAAAATCAGCAGGGGATCAAATACCTTTTTCCCTCACTGTAAACCTGATGGAGTCACATAAACTGCTTTCACCTAAATGTTACAATGACTCAATTTGTATGGACCTACATGTATAATTATGATTGTAGTCCTATTTATATAACCTGCAATCATGTTTGTTTTCTTCCAAGGCTCAAAGACGCGGAAAATTCCCTTCCCAACACGTAACCCCTTCACATGGCTCTTCCTGCTGGTGTCTTGCCCCAACTACACGTATGAGGTAAGGGACAAGGGTGAAGGGTCCCTTTAAGGAAGAGCATACCAGTTAATTATGAGTAGATGGCTCCAGATAAAAAAAAAAAAATTGACATATTGTGATCTTTGTTTCTTAGGTGGGCTCCTGGATTGGATTTGCCATAATGACTCAGTGTCTACCTGGTAAGTATAGCAAACCTCGACGGAGACTACTTTCTTCCCCAGATTTTTTCCGGGCCGTTTTATCTCTTAATTTCTCATTTAATCACTTCTTGATAGCACTAGAGCCGCATGGTGGCTACAGCGCAGTCGTCCAGTTCTGGGAGGGTGTTTATTGACGTCCTCCCAGAACCACACACCCGGTGAGCGCTGTGATCGCAGCGTTCTTTGGACACAGCTAATCACAGATCGGGGTAAAGGGCCAATCGCAGCTGATCACAATGTAAACACACTTGCCAGTTATCAGCATTCCTTTCCTTGCATGCTATCACAGTGTAAGGAGAGGAGAGCCGGCAACCAGCAAGTGTGACAGGGGACTGCTACAATGATAATCAGGGCACTGCCAATCTGTGCCCTTAAATGCCGCCTATTAGTGCGCATCAGTAAAGGAGAAAAATTATTTTTTTGCAAAATTTTATAACTGGAACCAAGAAAACCTTTTTTTTTTTTTTGGTTTTTTCCGTTTGTTTAAAAAAAAAAAAAACAGTGGTGATTAAATACCACCAAAAGCTTTATTTGTGTGAAAAGAATGCTAACATTTTCATTTGGGTACAGTGTTGTATGACTGCGCAATTGTCATTCAAAATGTGAGCGCGGTAAAGCTGAAAATTGGCTGGGCAGGAGGGGTGGGTGAAAATGCCCTGTAGGCAAGTGGTTAAAGGGTACCCTTCTCACGAGGCCAGACTTAACATAAACATACTACATTTAGACTTGTAAAAAAACCCTGGCTAAGAACAGACACCTGCTTTGAACTTTATTAACTAGAAAAAACTCCCCCTCTAATTTAGTTTGACTTTGTTGACTTTTCCTGACTTAATTGTTAATAACCTGTTGCCATCGTTCTGTCCAATGAGGTCCTCATTTTGCCCACTAAGGGCGTCTCATTGTCCTATTAATTTTCTTTGGTGTAGCAGCTTATCATGCCTTATTATAAAGGTGATACACAGAGACACAAGTACAAAGATCCCAGGGAGGAGGGCATCTGGGTTCCCTATTGACCAGTTTGAAAAAAACACATCTATACCACTCCTGTGTATAAAACCATGAAAGCCTTGCTCAGTGATCCTGTGCATCTGATGGCTTCTTCATGACACTTGTATATAATATGATTTTCTTCTTTCCTAGTGGCGTTATTCAGCTTGGTTGGATTCATCCAGATGACAATTTGGGCCAAAGGAAAGCATCGCAGCTATCTGAAGGAGTTCAAAGACTACCCACCTCTCCGGTCACCCATAGTCCCCTTTCTCCTGTGACCCCTTGTTTAGTGTCTTTTTGGTGATCTTATGCCCCTGTCCCGGAACTCTTAACCTCACTGCACTGAACTGAGAGCCCCTGCACTGAACACTGAGCCCGCTAGGTCTGTCTTATTACGGGCCTTCCCTGGAATAATTCGTCCCATCCTCTGCAACGGCGGGATGAGATTTATTAGTTGAACTTGTGAACACATTTTGGTACTAATAAGCAGGAGATAAAAGTAAAACTTGACATTTTAATTAACCACACTGGTCTGTTTTTTTGTTTTTTAATACCATGGAATAAAGTGTTAATAATGTGTACACTAGTTATCCACTAACACTGAAGGCAGCCGTTATGCAGGATGAACAGTGCATATGTTGGTGGTTAGACTAGGGTTTATGCCAATAAAGTGACTTTCACATCTGTATGAGGTGAAGGGTGTGTCCGCCTAATTGTTTTTGCATGGAGAGGACATTATATTTGCCTTTTTCAGTGGGCATTTGAATGTTCAATCCCTCCAAGGTCATTTGGACATTAGTTTCCCCATCCTGTCAGTATTCCAGCTTTTTTAGGAGGGAGCACACTGGCTGACTGACCTTTATCAGACGGACAGAAGCACATGCATCCACATGGGGTAGAACACTGGTAGAATCTACCCTCATTTGGGCTGACAAAGTGGGAATGATTTTACCTGGGCATATTACCTGTCACCCAAATCAGAATTCTATTTTTGGACAGAGGTTGTGGGCCTTAGAAAAGTATTGCAGCACAGGCTCTGAGTTTCAACCCCATAGGGAAAATAACTAGAGACTACTAGTACCTTTCTAGTAGTCTCTAGTGACCAATTTGAGAGTACATACATCACTCCACTGCACACCACTCCTGTATGAGGGGCACTTATTGCAGTGGTGGGCTGGGGGAGTTCTGTGGCTAACAGACACAGGTTGCTGCCCTGGCCTCCCTTAGAAGCCCTTAACTAGTCAAAACCTTTCCAGTATAGGTGCTGCTTCAGTTGGTTTGTATGCTGACTGGTCCACCTAGAAAAGCTATTTTCCCCGTCCCAAGTGTTTTGACAAACCGCACCCTATGGAGAAGGCGTTTGTTAAGAACTGGGCCCTCCCTGTGGTGGAACTTCTTATCTTGACAAATCCTGAACTGTCCTTGTTGAGGACATTCCAGTGTTTAGGGATCTGGTGGTCAATAGCTTGGTAGTCTCCATTCTTCTGACAGGACCTGTCCTGCTACCTGCCACTGCTGTCCTGTCCATTTTCCAAACCTTGGGGATTTAGACTTAAGTTGTCTAAGGCCCTGAAATGATCTTAAGTAATCCTTTGGTTTTTCATCTGTTGGAGCTCTTGCCTGTTGACCTACATTGCTTTGTTGATCGCCTTGTGGATATTGTATGCCTCGTATCTGGAATGAGTCTTCTGTCTGTATGTGTGTAGAAGACTCTTTGGCCTACATGTTGGTCTGCTGACGGCATTACAAACATTGCTTACAAATATAACCCTTTTGAATGAGAGTGGCGCCTTGGAGATTCGATAGATGTCTTTTATTATATATTATTGATGTCACAGGAGGGAAAAGTACCCTCTTACACCAGGCTGGAAATTTTCCTTCTTCTGAAACCAAGGAGGATTTATTTTGTCCTTCCCTCCAAAGCCGATCATGGCTCCCTTATTCTCCCATACTCCCGCTACAGAAGGGGTTGTTTTCCCATTTTGGTCGTCAAAGCGCTAAATGCCTTCATTCATTTTAAAAAGTTCTGTTCAGAATGAACCCAGTCAGCTGCTGAGATTTTCTGGCTCCAGTGGACCTCAAGAATGCCTATTTTAATGTCCACATCTTTCAAGTGCAGCGGCTCTTACCTGGGTTTTGCTGTGGGCATGCAACATCACCAGTTTGTTGCCCTTCCCTTTTGGTGATTAATGTATTTAATTTAACAATCTGCACCTGTCTATGTAACCAGTTTCCTATCCGTGGTAGATACAATTTCATCAACTCAAACAGCCCTTTATTTTATAGATGAAATGTTTGAGGTACAGTATCCAATGCCTTCGCAAACTCTAGATGAAGTACTGAACTTCCACCATCCAATTTCTCATTTATTTCCTCATAGAACAAGAACAGGTTGGTCTGACAAGAACAGTCGTTTATAAATCCCTCCTTGTTGTCACTTATGATAACTTTATCGCAGACAAACATATATCTGTATAGAGTCTCTCACCATTCCTTCAAATACCTTACATACTATTGGTGTTAGCCTGACTGATCTGTAGTTTCCAGGTATACATCTTGATCCTTTTTTGTAAATAGAGCGTGCTTCATTTCCAATCAGGAGAGCCTCCCAACATCATTCTTCTTTTCATTCAGACTCACATCCACCCAACGAGGTATTAAGTACTGAATCAATGATATTTTCAGAAAGCTACAGTATCTCACAAAAGTGAGTACGCCCCTCACATTTTTGTAAATATTTTATTATATCTTTTCATGTGACAACACTGAAGAAATAACACTTTGCTACAATGTAAAGTAGTGAGTGTACAGCTTGTATAACAGTGTAAATTTGCTGTCCCCTCAAAATAACTCCACACACAGCCATTAATGTCTAAACCGCTGGCAACAAAAGTGAGTACACCCCTAAGTGAAAATTTCCAATTGGGCGCAAAATGTCAATATTTTGTGTGGCCACCACTATTTTCCAGCACTGCCTTAACCCTCTTGGGCATGGAGTTCTCCAGAGCTTCACAGGTTCCTGCTGGAGTCCTCTTCCACTCCTCCATGACGACATCACGGAGCTGGTGGATGTTAGAGACCTTCGCTCCTCCACCTTCTGTTTGAGGATGCCCCACAGATGCTCAATAGGGTTTAGGTCTGGAGATATGCTTGACCAGTCCATCACCTTTACCCTCCGCTTCTTGATATAAAGATATAATAAAATATTTACAAAAATGTGAGGGGTGTACTCACTTTTGTGAGATACTGTATGTTCAGCTCCTTGCCAGCTCCTCCTAATGGCCATAGTCTGCTGGCATTGCATAGAGAAGCAGATGTAATCACTGGATCTAAAATAAGGTATGTAATGAAAACAGGTTTTATTTAAAACTGTTATTAGCATGTGGATGGGTGGGGGGACTAAGAAGGCACAAATTTAAGCAGATTAAACTTTAGCTTTAATGTCCAACTTCAGGAAAAATATAGCTACATAATCTTTTCATCATTCAGCTTTTTATTGCTGACTGTGTCCCTTTTTTGGGAGATGTTGTTGAGACTGTCCTTCACTTTCTGTCCAAGTAACAAGTGTCAGACCAAGCATATAGTGAGGAGAAATCAACTGGATGGGGTGAACACAGCATTTTATAACCTACCGGTTTCTAATTTATTGAAAATTCTAAAGACAATACCTCCACTATTTAAAACCATACAAATGTTGCCAACATCCCAATCTGTAATAGAACAAGCAAATACCCCCCAAAATTGGACAGGACTTTTGAGGCAACTTAGACAGCAATACACTTTGAGATAAAAACATACATTTATTTATACATATTAAAATGTTCCATTTTTTAGGATATGGGTCCACATTCTAAAATTACACAGGTCAAATTGTATGTATCTTGCACAATATACCGTACATGTGATATCGGGTATTTGCTTGTTTTGAGCGTTCTAAAGCCAGCTCCTGGCACCAGTATAAAATACCATTGCATTGAGGTTGCCCTGCACTGCAAGGGTTGAATCATTATGTCTATGGGTTTAGGAATAAGCTGCAATACTTGCCTTACTCCTCATTACAACAGCCTTTCTCCATGCTGTGCAATCGGTTCCCGCACAGCCTCTAAGGTGCTCTGGCTGGTGGTTGCTGACATCAGGTACCATGCAGGATCAGCAGCCCTGCAATGTACATGAGGACGGCAAGGGCCCACCCAAAACCTAGAGTATGGGAGAGCAATGACTGCCAGTGTGGTGATAAAGTATTACAGCTTTTCCTCTACCCCAGGGGTCTCCAAACTATGACCTATGAGCCACATCTGGCCAGAGACAAGATTTTACCTGGCCTGCAACAACTCTCATGTGATAGGGAATTCTGATGTTAAAGGGGGGCTCTGATGTGGTACTTCTGATATGACACAAGGCTCTGATGAGATGGTGGGACCTTGTTGTGAGGAAGGGACTCTAATGGAAGAGGGTACTTTGATGTAATGGGGGATTCTGATGTAAAAGGGGAATCTGATGTGATGGGAAGAGCTTCTAATTTGATGTTATTGATTGGAGCAAGTTTACTCCATTTATAAAACTGATTTTTTTTTTTTCAGCCCGTGGATACATTGTATTTTAAAATATACAATGTGGTCATTGTACTGAAAAGATTGGAGGCCCCTGGACTTAATGAGCATTTTAACCCTACAGTGGGGGGACACTACAAGGCATTTTTTTTTGTAGCTCCTGGAATTCAACTTGCTTGGAATTGGTTCCTGAGGGCATTTTTGGTGGTGTTTAGTTTTGAGTCACCCACAAGGAATACCAGTCACCAAATTTCCTCTCATACTTACTCCACCTCTTGCATTCTCTGTAATGCTCTATACTGTGTAGCAGCAAATATGGCGCCTTGTAATAGGTACAATGGTACTGAGGTGTCTCCACCAGAAAGTTCCTTAAAATTTAGTGGCTGTTTCACACTAACTAGTGCTTGCCTCTTTTAAAGCAGTTCTTTGCCTGTGTAAGAAAAATCAACAGCTACAAGTACTGTCCCTTACCTGTCCAGGGGTCCAGTGCCATGGTCACCTGAACCGCTTCTTTGTCAGTCTTTAAGTCCTTGGTGCCAGCATGTATACTGTAGGCAGCTGGCTGTGATTCCTTGTGGCTTCACAGCTGCCCACTGCGCATTTGCAAACCAAGCTGTGTTTTATTAATGGTCCCGCAGCCTTCTGGGACCTGTGATGTGCCCCAGAGGGTTGCGGTGGGGAAGGGGGGAACTCCTGGTGGATCGCCACAGTGAGACAAAACCAGGTACCCCCCCAAAAAAAGTGCCAAAAACAGGAGGAGGGGGAGGGCATAAAGCACAGCTATCCCTTTGTGGATCATTTACACTTTTACTTTAACACGCATTAAAGTGTCTACTGCCTCAGTTATAATTTTTTTAAGCTTTAATGAAGCTTGGAAAATGCTCTGTGTTTGTGTTTGATTTTCCATTTGTTTTAAAGGGGTCCAGTAGAACCCCGCTCAGCAGTACCCCGGCTTATTAGTACCCCCTTTCAGCAGATTCCCTGCTCAGTACCCCCAGCTTTGCTGATCCCCCACTCAGTAGTAACCCCCAACTCCTGTCTCTCCGGTCCCTGCTCACCTCCCCCTATATTGCTCCCAAGCTGCTCACCAAATCTGAAATCTGCTAGCTTCTCCTGCTCTGGTCCCCCAGCTCTTCTGATCCTCTGCCACTCAGTCCTCACTCTCGGGTTCCCGCTCACCTTCTGCTACAGCGTTTCCATGTTGCACACCATGTGTACCATCTGCTAGTTGCTCCGTTCCAGTCCGGATCCTGCTCACCTTCTTGCTACTTCACACTGCACATGGCACTTCCAGGATATACACATGAACTGGAAGTGAATGTTAATGATGTCTTTCTGGTTTCCCAGTGCATCCTGGGATATCTCATACCTGCAATGCCTCCAAAGAACAAAGCAAAGACGCTGAATAAAAGCCCCTTGAAAGCTTCAGGTGCTGTAAGTGAGCATTGTCCTAGACTTCTCAGGAGGCTTTGGGCATTCTTTAAAGCACCAAGAAAGCCACATATGGGGTATAATTTTTGAAGTAAAGCAAACGTGTGAACAGGACTGTAAGGTCACCATTTTATTGAGTGATAAGAGCTTTGATTGGCGTTCAAAGTGCTTTAAAAAAAAGCGTGTCCAATGCCACATTTTAAAGCAAGTGTAAACCAACCCTTAGGGTGAAGTTACACTTTATCTGAAATATCTGTTTTGGGCAGACTTACTCTTTATAACTGGATCACACGCTTGTCTTTGAAAACACGATAGCTGTGATGTGTAACTCAGAGGTATTTGTGTCTTGGCTCCTGTAATAGAACTGTACTGTAAACTGGTTGTCAGCCATATAACGATGGCAGTGATCTCACTGCTGCACGTTTCCTGTAAACGTTGAACAGAGCCACTCCGAATGACTATGTACTGTGGGGATTTGGGCTTCCATCTGAGTGGATTAAAGTGTTTAACGGGAGAAGATCATTGACAATGTTCCAGCTCATTTATCATCCACAACTAAGCAGAGAATGACTGCATAAAGGACAAGTCAGAGATGCGTCACTCTTCATTTCCCAATAGCAGAACAAATATGTGTACATGGTGTTCCATAGGGAACTTGTTTCTAGTTTTGGGCAAAGTAATAGATTGTAGAGGGGTAATAACTTTTTTTGAGTTTTTATTGCTGCGTTCCTGTGTGGAAGATTCACTCTCGCTTATTGTCTTGTCACAAAGTAATAACTAATATTGTGAGGTTAGTAATTTACTGCCTCATTTATGTCATTTTTTACTTTGCTCATAGTTCTTTATTAAGAAATAACTTCTAAATAATTTATCAATTACACGATCACAGGAATGCATTACGTACCATACTAACATAACAAGAAATGTGTACAGGGACACAATGCTGCTGCCTGTGCAGAGTACCAACACTCCACAGAGCAGGTGTGTAAGCATGAATGGGTTGTTAAGCCAGTTCCCAACCCAGGTTCCCAATGCAGAGCTCCAATGTCCACATTATAGTACAAAAGAAAGTGCCCCTGGGATTTTTAAGGTCACAACACAACTAGACATATACAAGGTATAAAACAAATAGTTTATTACAAAAAGCTATTTTTTAAAAAGATAAAAACATAGAGATGCCTAGAAGCATAGTCATCAAAACCATTCCTTAGGGTACGTAAATACTCATTACTTCGTACAGGGTGTGCAATGTATAGTTATAAGTCACAGAAGAAAAAAAAAAAAAAAAATCATAATCTCAATGCGTTTCATTAAACAAAGTTCACTGCATCAGGAGTTTTGATGTTGCCAGCAGGGTGTCTGTCATGAAAAAAAAAGAAGAAAAAAAGAATGTTAAAATTATCAAATTAACATCAAAGAGACCCAACGTCAGGGCTGTCTGTGCGGGGGGCTGTGGAGATAGGAAATCCGGCCCACAGACAACCATAAGGAACAAATGAAGGGCAGTGGAGGAAAGGGAACTGAGGCTCAGGCATCAAAGCAGGCTGAATCTTTGAAAACAAAAGGTGCAATAAAATAAAGCCTCTGGTCCAAATGGAGTTCTGACGCATCTAAACCTTTGGGTAGGTGCTACTCTTTTTCTATATTTCACTGTCCATATTATGTATGATGGTAGACCAAAGATCCCTTTATTCCATCCCCCCTGGTTCACACCTCATTACTGACTCCTGCTTCTCCCCACTGAGAGCTACCCACTTTGCAAGGTTTTGGGTATTCCATGGATCCAGGATAGGGCTCCCAGGTTTAGTGGTGTACCTGATCCCCATGTAACATAGTGGCCCAGGTCACCAGGCACCTGCCAAACTTGAGGGATCTTTTCTCACTGATGGAGGGGCAGCCCTCTTCCCAGCTAGCCACCACCAGCTCCTGGCCCAATCAGAGTAATGCCCCGTACACACGGTCGGACTTTGTTTGGACATTCCGACAACAAACTTGTCTTGCATACACACGGTCACACAAAGTTGTCGGAAAATCCGATCGTTCTAAACGTGGTGGCGTAAAACACGTACGTCGGGACTATAAATGGGGCAGTGGCCAAAAGCTTTCATCTCTTTATTTATTCTGAGCATGCGTGGCACTTTGTCCGTCGGATTTGTGTACACACGATCAGAATTTCCGACAACGGATTTTGTTGTCGGAAAATTTTATATCCTGCTCTCAAACTTTGTGTGTCGGAAAATCCGATGGAAAATGTGTGATGGAGCCCACACATGGTCGGAATTTCTGACAACAAGGTCCTATCACACATTTTCCTTCGGAAAATCCGACCGTGTGTACAGGGCATTACACTTTACAGAAACGCCTACTTTTCTGAGATTACTTAGGAAAAGTGGTGTGGAAAAGAAGGTATTAGAGACCTTCTGTTGTTCAACCATTGAGATTATTCTGGTGTACTGCAGAGTGGTTGCTCAGTGGTCGATAAGACTACTCTGCAGAAAATAATACCATGCAGCAAATGTGTATCTGTAAACTTCCCTCCCAAGCTGAACTTTACCAGTCCCATTGCCTTTGTGAAGCAGAGAGAATAGCGAGTGATTTGTCTCATCCTGGCAATTAGTTTATTTGAATATGTTTCAAGGTAATCAATATGGGAAGGAATATCAAGGTAAGGAAAAATAGATTTATAGAAATCTTTCTTATGCGAGCTAATAAGACTATAAATGTGAAAATTAAATTGAGTTAAAGTGTTACTAAGCCCAGGAGCCTGCATTCACTATATCTGGTCTCCCACAGTATACAGAACATGGAAGTGCAATTATTTTAGTAAATATAAACTGCTAAATACATTTTCTCATCAGCAGCATATAGCAGTCTTGTGACTTCTGTCAGTGTCTGGCCGAGCACTGGTTAAAGCTTGTATGAGAAGTTTTATTTCTCCCCTGACTGTCCATTGAGGCTGCATGACCTCTGACTTTCTGTCTGGACAGTGGTGATTGGCCCTGTCACATCCAAAAAAGCAAACTCTCTAGCAATACACACCAAACTGAGCATGTGATGATCTGTTCTATCAGGAAATGGATTGGGGTCAGTGGAAGAAGGGGAGGATCAGAGAAGACAGGATCAAACAGCCTTTTTACACAATGCTGAGGATTAACCCTTTAGGTTCCACAGTGAATATAACAAGCATACTTCACTGCATATAAAGACTGATTTTACTGTTGTGGGTTTAGTAACACTTTAATTAGCCTCCCTGGCGGTATGATTATTTCGGATTTTAGGTGCTGAAAGCGGTACAATTATTTTCCATGGAAATTTGGCGTTTTATATTGTAGGTCTGTAAATCTTAACAATAACACACTTAAATCTGTCCAAACCAGAGTCTAGTAGATATCCCGGGTATGATAAAGTTTGAAACACAAAAACATAAATTATAATATAATAAATAAAAATAAATAATGAAAAAAAAAAAAAAAATTAGTAATAAAATAAATTTCCCCACAATTCACTATCGCTCAATTCTGCAAGTGTTCTAATTTACTATCGCTGTTTTCTAGCTGGTCTAAAGCCACTTTTGACGTAAAGGGACACTTTTTGGTTGCTATGGACAATCTCCAGTTTCCAGGCAGAAAGAACAGTGTATATCATGTAAAATTGCATGCAGGGCATGGGACAAAGCACTGGGGACAAAAGGGATGTGAAATCATTTCATACAGTACTGTAATCTGTAAGATTACAGTACTGTATGTGTTATGATTTTTACTTTTTTTGAATTTGCCGCCAGGCTCCGCCCCCGTGCGTTGCGCCGCTCGCAGGGAAGGGAGCCTGGCACGGAGAGGCTTCGGAGGAGGACGGAGCCCTCGGACACTGCGGGGGACATCGCAGGATCCCGGGGACAAGGTAAGTAACGCCGCCCCAGGATCCTCCAATGCGATCTCGAGTGTGGCTCGGGGTTACCGCTAATGGGACTGAATTTTAACTCCGAGCCACACTCGGGAAAACCGCCAGGGAGGTTAATGAAATGGTCAGGGGCTATTGTTCGCTAATCTAATTTAATTTAATTTATTTTACGACAATAAATATCATTCCATCTTTCTTATCTTATTTCACACTTTGTTGCCACTCTAACCTGTATACATCATCAGAACTGCCTCCTATTGTAATGTCCCCCTCTGTGATTTATAAATATAAATGCTGCAAGTACCTCACTTCAAAGCCGAGATTGCGATCACATGACCAGTCAGCTTTCTGCTTTCCTCCTCTGAGAGATGCAGTGGGCGGGGCTGAGATTCCCCTGCTGATGTCAGTCTGGGGGGGAGGCGGAGAGGAGGAGAGAGTTGGCTGGTCATGTAACCGCAATCTCGGCTCTTAAATGAGATATTTACAGCATTTATATTTATATATCATTCACAGAGGGGACAATGCAATAGGAGGCAGTGCTGATGGTGTATACAGGTTAGTGTTATGAGAGCAGCAGACAGAGAAAGGAGGGGGGAGGAGGACACAGGAACTGAGAGGAGAGCAGATAGCAGGCTGCTGATGATGGAGGCACATAAACTGACCACGGTGTCAGCCATCACATACATACCATACATCACAGACAAGCACGTGGGCTGGATGCAAGAGGTGGATCAGCAGGATGAGTGTGCCAGGACAAGTAGATGTGTCTCATCTCTGCTTCCTTTCACCACTCTGCATATCACACATATCATAGATGAGAAGAGGGTACAGTGCTGGAGCAGATGAGCAGGAGCATACAGCGGTGGGGAAAATGAGCAGAAGGGGTTCAGAGGTGGGACAGAAGAGCAGGAGGAACAGTGGTGGGGCAGATGAGAAGGAAGGTACTGTGGGGGAAGAGATGAGAAGGGGTTTCAGCAGTGGGACAGAAGAGCAAGGGGGTACAGTGGTGGGGCAGATGTGCTGGAGGTATAGTGGTGGGAAGGATGAGAAGGGGGTTCAGCTGTGGGACAGAAAAGCAGGGGGGGTACAGTGATGGGGCATATGAGCAGGGGGTTACAGTGGTGAGAAAGATGAGCAGGGGGGGTTCAGCAGTGGGACAGAAGAGCAGGGGGTACAGCGGTGGGGCAGATGTGAAAGGAGCTGCATTGGCAGGACAGAGGAGCTGGGGATTACAGTGGTTGGGCAGAAGAGCAGGGGGTACAGAGGTGGGGCAGATGTACAGGGGGGTACACTGGTGGGGCAGGAGAGCAGCGGGAACAGAGGCGAGACAGATGTGCAGGAGGTACATTGGTGGGGCAGATGAGAAAGCGGGTTGGCGCAGATGGGTTCAGTATTAGGATAGGTGATAAGGTGATTCAGTAGTGAGACGGAAGAGCATAGGGATACGGCGGTGGAGCAGATGTGCAGGGAGGTACGGTGGTGGGGCAGATGAGAAAAAGGGTACATTAATCGGTCAGATAAGCAGGGGGAGTTCAGTGTTGGGGCAGATGAGAAGGGGGTTCAGCGGTGGGACAGAAGAGCAGGGGGGTACAGCGGTGGGGCAGATGTGAAAGGAGGTGCATTGGTGGAACAGATGAGTAGGGGGTTACAGTGGTTGGACAGAAGAGCAGGGGTTACAGAGGTGGGGCAGATGTACAGAGGTGGGGCAGATGTACAGGGAGGTAAAGTGGCGGAGCAGAGGAGAAAGGAGGTACATTGGTGAGACAGATGAGTATGGGGTTACAGTGGTGGGGCAGGGAGGTACAGAGGTGGGGCAGATGTGCAAAGGAGAAAGAAGGTACATCGGTGGAAAACATGAGCAGGGGGTTACAGCAGTTGGGCAGAAGAGCAGGGGGAACAGAGGTGGGACAGATGTGCAGGAGGTACAATGGTGGGGCAGATGAGCAGATAAGTTCAGTGTTAGGACAGATGAGAAGATGGTTCAGCGGTGAGACAGAGGAGCATAGGGGTACGGCAGAGGAGCAGATGTGCAGGGAGGTACAGTGGTGGGGCAGATGAGCAGGGGGTTACAGTGGTGGGACAGAGAAGCAGGGGGGGTACAGTGGTGGGGCAGATGTACAGGGGGTTACAGTGGTGGGGCAGATGTGCAGGGGGGTACAGTTGTGGGGCAGAAATTAGGGCTGATCTGAGGTGTGAAGGTGCGAAATTGGGGCTGATCTGAGGTGTGAAGGTGCAGGAATTGGGGCTGCTCTGAGGCGTGAGAGTGCAGGATGTTAATTTCTCATGACATTTTTTTTGTTAAAAAATCAGCACGCTCAATTTCCTTGAAATTTTTTTTTATTTCAGACACACAGGTAATCAGGCAAAAAAAAAAAAAAAAAAAAAAAAAAAAAAAATATATATATATATATATATATATTCTGAAAAGGATGGGATTCATGAGTTGGTCAAGTCATTTATGTTAAAACTGCACCATCCTGTGGTCCGTTGTAAAAATGCAACCTCACTTTTTATACTAAACAAAAAAGTCCTAGTACACCTGTCATGAGAGAAATTTGGAAGTTATCATTGCTGGGTTCCTTCTGAAAACGCTCATTACCAGGCTCTGTTTAGCTTTTATACTTCTGGGCCACAGGCTTGGAGCCAACATGAAATGCATGTAAGATGGAGAAACATCAAAACTCCTTGTCTATACTTTCAGACTTAAAGTAAAGTAAAGTAATTCGCCTGTGATGTCCAGCTCACTTTATGAAATCACAGAACAGAGCTATATGCACTTTTTATTTATTTATTTTGCACACTCACCATATAATAATAATCTTGGAGTCCATTGAGGGTCACGGGGGGTTGATTTACTAAAAATGTAGAATGCAAAATCTGGTGCAGCTGTACATGGTAGCCAATCAGCTTCTAACTTCAGCTTGTTTGACTTAGACCCCTTTTCACAATTGAGGCGTTTTTCAGGCGCTTTAGCACTAAAAATAGTGCCTGTAAAGAGCCTGAAAAAAGCCTCAGCTGCAATCCCAGTGTGAAAGTCTGAGTGCTTTCACACTGGGGCGCTGCGCTGGCAGGGTGTCACAAAAAGTCCTGCAAGGAGCTTCTTTGCAGCGCTGCAGGAGCGGTGAATACAATGGGCAGCACCACCGAACCGCTGGCAAAGTGCCGCTGCAGCTGCGTTTTGTGGGCAGTTTTAACCCTTTTTCTGCCGCTAGCAGGGGTTAAAACTACCCCTCTATCGGCCATATAGCGCCACTAAAAATAGTGGAGCTTTACCACCGACGCCCAGGCGCTTTCAAAGTAGAAGGGCTCTTAAGCTTTGACAAAAAAAAAAAACCTGGAAGCTGATTGGTTTCATTGCACAGCTGCACCAGATTTTGCTGTCTCTGGTTTTAGGAAATGAACCCCAGGGAGTCTATTACCTTTAGGTTATACTGCCACCTACAGGAAGACTGGACACTGGCAAGCGAAAAAACTCGACTATCAGCTTGCACTTAATAAGTGTGTTTGAAACACAACGTCTTGCTGGGGTCAACTTCCACCTTCTGTTTCTGAAGAGGAAGCCAATTTTGGCTCATCCCAGGAAAGATGGCTGCTCACTCTTCATAATGCAGCACCTCTTTCTGTCTTCAAACAGAACCCTGTAACGGTCCTTGGAATAGCTTACTCCAAAGGAGATTTTAAGTAGACCTTTGAAGGTTACATATTGCAGTCAGTGGAGGTTTGTCCATAGGGGCTCTTGGGACAGTGCCCCGCCAGTTTTTGTTGCAGGAAAATAAATAAATAAAAATAAACGATATCATTTTTTTTGTTGCGTTTTTAACTTTGTGTAAAGTTACACTTTAATATGTGTCTGTGTGATCAAATGTGTTCTGTGCCTTTAAATGCTAGTCCTGTACCTGGAGTTCCCTTCCCTGATTGTTATATCTCTCTCTCTCTGCTGTTGCTAGATAGATTAGAAAAAAAAGGTCTAATCATGATTAGACCTTTTTTTTTCGACTCTGTCTAGTAATAGACTGTCTGTTTGAAAAATAATTTACAACTGTAATTTAGAACACTAAGTAACAGTTTCTCCATGCTTACTGGCTGCCTGCCAGTCCCCCATTGTGTTTAATTGGAGCTCATTAGGGCAGGCCGAAATACGGACCTTTGAGTCCCTAGTTTGCTCCCTGCCTGGAGGTGACACCGCTGCCACTGCCGTTACATTTTTCTCCCGCTCATTGTGCTCCCAGCTACAGAGATTGGGGGCGTGGTCAGGCGAGGAGCAGTGGGCATGTAGGCATGGCTGTGCAAATATTGATCTGGTTTTCAGCCTGGCCGGGCTGCTGCAGCGCTAGAGGAGGCGTGTGCACAGGGCGGGGCTGTGTCTGCTGAGTTGGGGAAAGCGGAGAGGAGGCAGATTTAAATCTGGAGGGGGACAGAAGATGAGCTGCTGGAGAAGATCGGGCAAAGCAGACGGGATGCTGAGGACGGCATGAGACAAGTGAATCCTCGGGAGATCATAGCATAAGGGGACCATGGGGCAACCAGGTTGAAATCCCAGAGGGAGGTGACACATCTCTTTAAGTGACTGCTGCTGGGGATCCCAATGACTGCTGGTGTTCCATCAGATTACCGCTACCCATCAGAATATGCAACCGAAGTGATGTTCCTACAGTCAGAAGGCGGCAAGTGGACCTCTTGTTACACCCACGGAAATATTGCATTTCACACTTATTTTTACCAGTAAACTGAGCTTATACAGTAACTCAAAAAAGTGAGTACACCCCTCACATTTGTGTAAATATTTTATTATACCTTTTCATGTGACAACACTGAAGAAATTACACTTTGCTACAATGTAAAGTAGTGAGTGTACAGCTTGTATAACAGTGTCAATTCGCTGTCCCCTCATAACTCAACACACAGCCATTAATATCTAAACGTGAGTACACCCCTAAGTGAAAATGTCCAAATTGGGCCCAGTTAGCCATTTTCCCTCCCCGGTGTCATGTGACTCGTTGAAGGTTGAAGGGGTGGGGGGTCAACCTGTCAATGCTCAGACCATACGCCGAACACTGCATCAAATTGGTCTGCATGGCTGTCATCCCAGAAGGAAGCCTCTTCTAAAGATGATGCACAAGAAAGCCCGCAAACAGATTGCTGAAGACAAGCAGACTATAGAAATGGATTACTGGAACCATGTCCTGTGGCCTGATGAGACCAAGATAAACTTATTTGGTTCAGATGGTGTCAAGCATGTGTGGCGGCAACCAGTAGAGGAGTACAAAGACAAGTGTGTCTTGCCTACGTCAAGCATTGTGGTGGGAGTGTCATGGTCTGGGGCTGCATGAGTGCTGCCGACACTGGGGAGCTATAGTTCATTGAGGGAACCATGAATGCCAACATGTACTGTGACATACAGAAGCAGAGCATGATCCCCTCCCTTCGGAGACTGGGCCGCAGGTTAGTATTCCAACATGATAATGACCCCAAACACACCTCCAAGATGACCACTGCCTTGCTAAAGAAGCTGAGGGTAAAGGTGATGGACTGGTCAAGCATGTCTCCAGACCTAAACCCTATTGAGCATCTGTGGGGCATCCTCAAACAGAAGGCTGAGGAGCGCAAGGTCTCTAACATCCACCAGCTCAGTGATGTCATCATGGAGGAGAGGAAGAGGACTCCAGTGGCAACCTGTGAAGCTCTGGTGAACTCAATGCCCAAGAGGGTTAAGGCAGTGCTGTAAAATAATGGTGGCCACACAAAATATTGACACTTTGGGCCCAATTTGGACATTTTCACTTAGGGGTGTACTCACTTTTGTTGCCAGCGGTTAAGACATTAATGGCTGTGTGTTGACTTATTTTACGGGGACAGCAAATTTACACAGTTATACAAGCTGTACACTCACTACATTACATTGTAGCAAAGTGTCATTTCTTTAGTGTTGTCACATGAAAAGATATAATAAAATATTTACAATGTGAGGGGTGTACTCACTTTTTTAAGATACTGTAAAGTGAAATACAGGATTTTGAAATCAGTCAAACTGTTTTGATGTTGAATTTCAAAATCAGCAATGTTCTGTCAGATTAGCAAACCTGTGAGATCAGCAGGCTTGCCAATGCTTTTAATATTCAACATCAAAATAGTCCGACGGTCTTCCAAATACCGAATTTCACTATATAAGCTCAGTTTACTGGTAAAAATAAGTGTGAAATGCAAGACTGTGGTGGGTGTAACAAGATGTCTGCTCACCGCCTTCTGTCTGTAGGCTTACTTCGGACGAGTGCGGGTGTGCCAAGATGACCACGACAGAACGCCACTTCCGTTGCATATTTTGATGGGTAGCGGCTTTCTGATAGAACACCTGCAGTATGAAAAGAGTGCAGCCTGAGGCATGATGGCCCCACACTGACACAAAGAGGACCTACAGCTGGGCAGGCAGGAACAATCCATTGCAGACCTGGGCTGCACTGCTGACTGCATGGTGCTGCTGGCTGGGTGGTAGGTGGCACCAAGGCAGTGTCAGGCTCCCCTCTGTGGATTATTAATAGACATCTGGGAGGCAGAAGGTGGATGGGCTGCCAGTGCAGGGAGCTGTCACACACAGCTGCTGCTCAGTGTTGCTTTTTCTATCTTGGTGCTGCAGAGGGACAGGGCTGAACACTTGTTCTGGGGATTTGTGTTCTCTGTCATTATTGATACATACTGTAGCACAAGTGGACTGGTGTGCTTCACCCTGATAGAAGGAACTAAACTTCACTCTGCAGGATGGTGGCAGCAGTGTGCAAAGGACATGGTGGAGGCATGTTTTCCAGGGACTTTCCCTGGTTTGGGAAATGTATCCCTGGAGATGGCTCTGGGTTTCAGTTTTGTGGGTCTGTGGTCCTGTAGTGGGGAACTATGGGTCTGTGGTCCTGTGATGGGGAACTATGGGTCTGTTGTCCTGTGATGGGGAACTATGGGTCTGTGGTCCTGTGATGGGGAACTATGGGTCTGTGGTCCTGTGATGGGGAACTATGGGTCTGTGGTTCTGTGATGGGGAACTATGGGTCTGTGGTCCTGTGTCGGGGAACTATGGGTCTGTGTTCCTGTGATGGGGAACTATGGGTCTGTGGTCCTGTGATGGGGAACTATGGGTCTGTGGTCCTGTGATGGGGAACTATGGGTCTGTGGTCCTGTGATAGGGAACTATGGGTCTGTGGTCCTGTGATGGGGAACTATGGGTTTGTGGTCCTGTGATGGGGAACTATGGGTCTGTGGTCCTGTCATCTATCTCTCTAATGAGATATAACATCAAAATATAATATTTCACATCTGACTTATACCCACATGGATCTATCCTTTTTCCTTTTCCTCCAATCTACACCTCCATTTCTTTCCTTTTACTCTATATTCTTTACCATACTCAATTTCTATACTCTTTTAATTGAATTTAAATTTGACAGTTATTCTATTTTTCCATATTTCTTTTCTTACAATTATCACCATTATTTGCTCATTATCATATCTAATATTATTATTGGTGACATACATTTTTACTTATTATATTGAATGCCTTATATATATATATATATATATATATATATATATATATATATATATATATATATATATATATATATATATATATATATATATATAATGCCTTTCATATTCTTATGCATAATGATTATACATGCTCTGTTATGTATTTATTATCCTAGATTTTATATTTCTGTGAAACTCAATAAAATATTGTACCACAGAATCTGTCCCACTGGCTGTTGCTTATTTATTTATATTTTTTACACCATTTTATTATTGTGGTAAACAGGGGACGGAGTGGGTGGAGTCTATAGGGGGTGGGGCTTATGATAAATGGGATGGGTCAAAAAGGAAGGGTAGGGTCTGGCGCCCCACCATCTTAAAACTTCACCAGCCGCCACTGATTGCAGTTATTCTTATGCCCCGTACACACGGTCAGATTTTCCGACGGAAAATGTTCGATGGGAGCTTGTTGTCGGAAATTCCGACCGTGTGTAAGCTCCATCGGACATTTTCCATTGGAATTTCGGTCACACAAAACTTGAGAGCTGGTTCTCAAATTTTACGACAACAAAATCCGTTGTCGTAAATTCCAATCGTGTGTACACAATTTCGATGCACAAAGTTCCACGCATGCTCGGAATCAAGCAGAAGAGCCGCACTGGCTATTGAACTTCATTTTTCTCGGCTTGTCGTACGTGTTGTACATCACCGCGTTCTTGACGTTCGGAATTTCCAACAAGATTTGTGTGACCGTGTGTATGCA
This sequence comes from Aquarana catesbeiana, assembly GCF_042186555.1. Lineage (NCBI taxonomy): Eukaryota > Metazoa > Chordata > Amphibia > Anura > Ranidae > Aquarana > Aquarana catesbeiana. Next base: position 633,413,713 of record NC_133326.1, read on the forward strand.
AGACAAGTTTTGGCCAACATCCGTCCAAAAAAAAAAAAAATTCCATGGATTTTGTTGTAGGCATGTCCGATCGTGTGTACAGGGCATGATTTCATGATTTCTTTTAAACTTGCATCAGATTAACGTGAAAAGAACACCACGGTGAGCTGATACCCAAATACAAAAGTAAAAATAATGTTTTAGGCTGGGTTCACACATGCGATGCGATGCAATTCCTGTGCGGGTCCTGCATCGCGTGTCTCTTGCAGGCAGTTCACACTGCCTTATGTGAGGGTTAGGGTTGCCACCTCACTCCTTTAAACACGACCACATGAATTACACAGGTTCTGAGGCTAATTTAATGCAAATAAGGCACCAAGTGAGTTTAAATACCACCTTAACCCGCCACAGAACCTGTGTAATTAATATGTGTTCTGTTTTAAAGAGATGAGGTGGCAACCCTACTGAGGGTGTCAATACAAAGTTAATGACACCCCCAGATCGGTTCGCAGATCGCTGTGCAAACTGTGAAATATTGCAGGATTGAACCAGGAGTGAACACCCATGCGATCCGATTCCAGTGCGTACCAAAAAAAGGGTCCTGCACCATTTTGGTCCCAATGCGATGCAAATTCAGCCACATAATATGTATGGCTGAATTCGCATCGCACAAACATCGCATGTGATCTGCACAGTAATGTGGTGCTAATCACGTACGATGTCTGACATCGCAATAGTGTGAACCCAGCCTAATGTATTTTATTTTAGGCTTTGTGGACAAAGTCAATCATCCCCTGTTTTATGGACTATTTGTGAAAACCACAAGTCTATTAAAAGCAATTCTAATCAGAGGTTCCAAGACTAGACTGTCAGCTCCCATTTAAACACTTACAAATTTGCAGACTGACAGATCAACCAAAAAAAGAATGTATTTTTAAAGAGGCAAACAACTACTTTGTGTGATTTTTTACCCTCATTTCAGCTGTCCACTCATCATTAATGCTTAACCACTTGCCGACCAGCCGTCACAGTTATGTAACGTCGCTTCGCCCTGTGGCCACTAGGAGCCGATGCGAGTGCCCGGCAGTCGTGATCACCGCCGGGCTCCCGCGATCGCTCGGGGCACACGGAGAGTCGGGATCTGTGTGTGTAAACACACAGTTTTGGGTTCTCTGAGGGGAGAAGTGACAGATCGTCTGTTCGTAAAGAGTATGAACAGCGATCTATCTCTTCCCCTACACAGTCCCCTCCCCCCTTCAGTTAGAACACCCACTAGGGAACACAAGTAACCCCTTGATCGCCACCTAGTGTTAACCCCTTCCCTGCCAGTGACATTTTTACAGTAATCAATGCATTTTTATAGCACTGATCGCTGTAAAAATGCCAATGGTCCCAAAAATGTGTCAAAAAAGTCCAGATAAAAATCGCAGATCACCGCCATTACTAGTAAAAAAAAAAAATTTATAATAAAAATGCCATAAAACTATCCCCTATTTTGTAGACGCTATAACGTTTGCGCAAACCAATCAATATAGGCTTATTGCGATTTTTTTTACCAAAAATATGTAGAAGAATACATATTGGCCTAAACTGAGGAAAAAAATAGTTTTTTTTATATATTTTGGGGGGGGGGGGGGATATTTATTATAGCAAAAAGTAAAAAATAATGCTTTTTTTTCAAAATTGTTGCTCTTTTTTTGTTTATAGCGCAAAATATAAAAACTGCAGAGGTGATAAAATACCACCAAAAGAAAGCTCTAGTTGTGGGAAAAAAAGGACATTAATTTTGTTTGGGTGCAACGTCGCATGACCGCGCAATTGTTAGTTAAAGCGCCACAGTGCCGAATCACAAAACGCGTAGATGCATTAGGGCTCATATCATATATAGATTGTTTTTTGTATATATGATTTTTATTGATGTTTCTTTCATGTCCCTGTTGTTTGTATAATATATATATTTCAATAAATGCTAATATTTTTGTATATTTCTACTGTTTGTTGTGCCTTTAAAGTCCGACCACAGGTTTTCCTTTTTTGGAATTCTTTTACTTTATTTCTTCACAAATTTAAGGATGAAGCATTTTGAGTGCTGTTTCTTTTTTGTAACAGTTCCAGGTTTGGGTCTCTCAAAATGCGATGGCATCTTTGGAGACCCTGTGAAAGTGTACCCTAAACTGTGCCGTGCTGTACCCTACGCTAATACTCCACTAGTGTGTGGTAGCGTTGGAAACAGTCACCGATGCAGAGATCAGGTTGGCCAGGACAGGAGGGTCAATAATAGCGAGTGTCACGCCTATATCCGCGTTTTCCACAGACACGACATCTTCTTTGGGGTGATTGTTGGGTAGGGGTACCAGGCAGGACATACGGACCTTATACAACTTGACCCCATATCTGGCACGCCTGCTGGGGAGATACTGTTTGAAAAGACAAGTGGCCAGAAAACTTAATCAGGGACTCATCAACGCAGACAACTTGATCGGCAAATAAATAAAGCTGCAAACTGTTCGTTGAAGTGGTTTACAAGGGGCCGAATTTTGTGGTGCCGATAGTATCCAGGGTCACCCCGAGGACGACAGAGTTCATTGTCATTAAAATGCATGAACCGCAAGATCTGCTCCTATTTAGCCCTGGTCATGGAAGCAGAGAAAACAAGCATATGGTGAATTGGGTCAGTGGACCAATATGACCGCAACTCACTTTTTTTAGTTATACCCATGAGGAGGGATATGCCCAGGATGGTCTTAAATTCGGAAACCGTAATAGGTTTCCAATCTCTGACAAAGGTCAACTGGGGATTAGCGGCGATGAATTGACCAGCATACAAATTGCTTTGGTCCACAATAGATCTATAGAGATTTTCCGTGAAAAACAGTGAATAAAAATCAAGTGACGTAAAATCAACTGTTTCCACCTGAATTTGGGGTTGGCCAGTGAATGGGGGAAGTACGGGTGCTGCAGAAGTGGTGGGCTACCAATCAGGGTTGGCATATTCTGCAGGAAGGGCATTATGGACTCGACGGGCCTGTCTTTGTCTTCTTGGTTGCTGTGGGACACTACTTGTGCTAGCCCTGCACCAGATTGAATTGCACTTATGGGACTCGCCACGGTACCACGTGTGTCAGGGCTGGGCTCAGCCCTTCCTTCTCTGAGCTGGCTGCTCAGCTGTCAGGTAATTTCCAGCTCCTATCTCTCCACAGTTACTCAGCTGTTGATGATATCCTGCTCGTCAGTCCTGCCTACTTAAGCCGTCCAGTCCAGAGGAGCTCTGCCTTCACCTTGGTCAACATCACAGAAACTATCTCCTGCGATCCTGTTCAAGACTTGCTTTGCTGATATCTCTTCTGGCTCCAGATCCTGCTTGCTGTTCCACTACATTGATCCCTGACTTCTGGCTTAGCTGACTATCCATTCCGGTTACTGAATTTTGGCTATGTTTTGACTGCGTTTGTTCTTTTTACTTTTATTATTAAACAAGTGTGATTTAACTGTACTTCTGTCTCGGCCTGATTTCATGGTTTCTGTCTGACACACATGTTACTGCAGTGCTGGATGTACAACCAGGGTGTACTAGGCCTCTGGTGTTTGCCAGTTCACCATAACGATGAGCAGCACAAGTACTGGCTCTCTGCTCCATATGAGAGCACTGCGGTTCTTGCACCTCAACAACAGAAGAAGAATGGTGTCGGGTACGCCTGACCTTTTTTTTTTGCTTAAATACTTTTTATTAGGAAAGTTCATTAATAAAATACATTCATCCATCAGATCATCGTATTTACACAATTTGTATAATGACAGAAACACCAATAAATATAAGCATCCTGATTTTTTCCCCTTTAATCCCTCACCCCACCCCCCTCCCTCCCCCATCCCCTTCTCCCCATCCTCTCACAACTCCCCCTCCACTCCACACACACCAAGCTTACTTCCTACTTTACCGTCCTATCCAACTTTCTTTAATTAGAGTATTCCGATTCCAGCCATTACCTCCATATTTTTTAAAATTTCTTGTTATTACCCCTCTTCTTGTAAGTATATTTCTCCTTTCCAATCACCACCTTTACCTCTTTCAACCATTCTACTACCGGAGGATCTTTTGCCTGCCGCTTCCGTGCAATTAGATTTTTTCCTTGGAACAAACATCTAATTATTTTAGTCTGTGTATTCTCCTCCATCAGACCCATAAGACAAGTCCTGGACTCCATACCCAGCGATGTCCCAAACCCAGAATTTATTGTATCAGTTATACCCTTCCAATACCTGTGCAGCCTGGGACATCGCCAGAACATGTGTACCAGGTCACCCCTCCTATCCCCACATCTTTGACATTCAGCATCAGGCTTCTTTCCGAACATATACAGCTTCAAGCAGCGTGTAATATGACCTATGTATCAAATATAAATGGAATACAATCTGTGAAGGAGAGAGGGAGATCCTGGATCCCAATGCCAAAACATATTTCCATTGTACATTCGTTATTGGCCCAACGTCTCCCTCCCATTTAATCCTATTTTTGGGTTCTACCAATTCTTCCTGAACCGCCATGCTTAAACATCCATACTTATCAGAAATTAATCCTTTAGATGTACTAGCATTGACCAATTTCCTAAGAGAGGGCATTTCACACCACTCTGGCTTCTTCCCACTAAATTGTGCATCTAGAGCATGCTTGATTTGCAGATACCTATAAAATAATTGGTTAGGAACCACATACTCTTCTGCTATCTCCTGGAATGACTTTAGCCTACCTGCCCTATACAGCTGTGCCATGCAGTGAATACCCCTCCGGTCCCATTTCTCTATTTTTCCCATTATTTTAAGTTATTTTAGGTTTTTATTGTCCCATAGTGGGGAGAACTCAGAGAAATCAACATAACATAACACAGTCTTGACGGACTCTCAACTTTTAACCATTAACTGAGCGGTAGGGCAATTGGAACCGAAGGAGTCTGCCTCAACCGCCGCCACTATCGTGTCATGGCTAGTATCATTCAGCAGTAAGTTACAACCTACTCCCCTTTCTCCTGGCCTATTGCTACCTCCCATATACTGCATTTGTGTCGCAAGGAAATAGCACCTTGGATCTGGCAGTGCCAAGCCCCCCACCTGGGTATGCCTGACCTTAGCAGGGACCACTACCCTATCTTCAGAGCTATCTGTCAGGGTGCTGCTGCTGCCTACAGGATCGTATACTGAGCCTAAATTTGACAGATGGGTGACTTCCCCTTTGCTCTCATCTGTCATGCTCAGAAACGTGTAGGACTCTTCAATAGTGTACCTCTGTTTGGGCAATTTGACCTCTAAATTTATAGGTACTACTAGTGCGACTCACAGGCAAAAAGAGCACCTGCTTCAGTCACTACCAAAAAAACTGATATGCCCTGTACACACGGTCGGAGATTGATCGGACATTCCGACAACAAAATCCATGGATTTTTTCCAACGGATGGTGGTTCAAACTTGTCTTGCATACATACGGTTACAAAGTTGTTGGAAAATCCGATCGTTCTGAACACGGTGACGTAAAACACGTATGTCGGGACTATAAACGGGGCAGTAGCCAATAGCTTTCGTCTCTTAATTTATTCTGAGCATGTGTGGCACTTTGTGCGTCGGATTTGTGTATGCACGATCGGAATTTCCGACAACGGATTTTGTTGTCGGAAAATTTTATAGCAAGCTCTCAAACTTTGTGTGTCGGAAATTCCGATGGAAAATGTGTGATGGAGCCCACACACGGTCGGAATTTCCGACAACAAGGTCCTATCACACATTTTCCATCAGAAATTCCATCGTGTGTACAGGGTAATAGCGTTCGCAAGGATCAGGCCTGGAACGCTGCAGTTATGTGTTTAGTGTTTTGTAAGTGACAGTGATTGCTTAATGCTGCACTTGGGTGGGCTGGGCTGGGCTGGGCGGAGGGGCTAAAAGCAGGTGCTAGCAGGTATCTGGGCTGATCCCGCTAACGCTGCATTTTTTGGAACCCTAAACTACTGTGGACACTAATATAAATCTGATCAGATCAAAGATATTAATGTCAGAAACCATGAAATCAGACCGAGACAGAAGTACAGTTAAAACACACTTGTTTAATAATAAAAGTAAATAGAACAAATGTAGTCAAAACATAGCCAGAGTTCAGGAACCGGAACAAATAGTCAGACAAGCCAAACCTCAGGGAGCTGGAGATGAACGTAGAACAGCAAGCAGGATCTGGAGCCAGAAGGGATGTCAGCCAAGCAAGTCTTTTAACAGGAATGTAGGTGATAGTCTCTGTGATGTTGACTAAGGCGAAAGCAGAGATCCCCTGGGCTGGACGGCTTAAGTAGGCAGGACTGACGAGCAGGATATCATCAACAGATGAGTAACTGTGGAGAGATAGGAGCTGGCAATTAGCCGACAGCTGTGCGGCCAGCTCAGAGAAGGAAGGGCTGAGCCCAGCCCTGACAATTAATCCGTTCAGAGACTATACTACTAAGGGAGGTGTATGGTGTGTGCGTGGGTGTTAGTGCTACTGGCACTAATCTGACGCTGCCTGGGACTGACGCTGACCCTAACTGACGCTAAAAACTGATGTCACCCGCCGGGTGATCAGGAGGTTAAACCTTTATTAGGTATATACGGCGGGTACCCTGACGCTATAAAAAACAAACTAACTAACCAGCGTCACCCGTGACACTAATACGGTGATCACTGGTGACAGGGGGTGAAAGGGTTAACCAGGGGGCAATCAAGGGGTTAAACCTTTATTAGGGGGTTAATGGGGGGTACCCTAAAGCTACCTGGGCCTACTACTAGCTACCCTAACGCTGAGTAGTGTCACAAGTGACACCAATGCAGTGATCAGTGAAAAATCTGAACACTGCAATTGGTGACACAGTGACAGGGAGTGAAGGGGTAAACTGGAGGGGGCGATCGGGGGTGATCGGGGGGGGGGGGGGGGGGTTAATTGTATGCCTACGTGTACTGTGTCAGTGTAGTGTTGGTGCAACTCACGTTTGGATGTCCTCTCTCCTCGCTCTGGAACCCAAAAGGATTCCACGAGGGGAGGTGACATCACTTCCTCTGCCTGTGTTTACAATTCACAGGCAGAGGAGGCATTTTATATGATATGACATTTACAGATTTGTACAGCTTCAATATAGTATAACTGGCATCACATATAGTTTCAGATCCACATTCCTTTCTGTCTCTCTCTTCAAGAACAATTGTGCTGTTTAACCACTTCACCTCCAAAAGATTTACCCCCCTTCCTGACCAGGCCATTTTTTGCAATACGGCACTGCGTTACTTTAACTAACAATTGCACGGTCGTGCGACACTGTACCCAAATAGGATTTGTCCCCTTTTCCCCATAAATAGAATAAAGCTTTTTTTCGATGGCGTTTTTTTATTTTTTGCGCTAGAAACAAAAACCAACTGACAATTTCGAAAAAAAAACACCAATATTTTTTACTTTCTGCTATAAAACATATCCAATAAAAAAACGTAAAAAAAAAATCTAATTTCTTCATCAATTTAGGCCAATATGTATTCTGCTACATATTTTTGGTAAAAAAAATTCCAATAAGCGTACAGTCAGGTCCATAAATATTGGGACATCAACACAATTCTATTCTTTTTGGCTCTATACACCACCATAATGGATTTGAATTGAAGCGAATAAGATGCGCTTTAACTGCAGACTTCCAGCTTTAATTTGAGGGTATTTATATCCAAATCAGGTGAACAGTGCAGGAATTACAACAGTTTGTATATGTGTCTCCCACGTTTTCATTTCAAATCCATTGTGGTGGTGTATAGAGCCAAAAAGATTAGGATTGTGTTGATGTCCCAATATTTATGGACCTGACTGTATAGTGATTGGTTTGCGCAAAAGTTATAGCGTCTACAAATTATGGGATACTTTTAATTAATTTATTTGATTATTTTTTACTAGTAATGACGGCGATCAGCGACTTGTAGCAGGACTGCGATATTGCGGCAGATATATCCAACACTAAATGAAACTTTTTTGGGGGCCAGTGACATTATTACATTGATCAGTGCTAAAAATATGCACTGTCACTCTGCTAATGACACTTGCAGGGAAGGGGTTACCATCAGGGGCAATCAAAGGGTTAACTGTGTGCCTAGCTAATGTTTCAGTAGTGTAGTGGGGGAGGTGCTTTTACTAGTGAAAGGCATGGATCAGTGTTCCTGCTTTACAGAAACACAGGATCCATGTCTTCTGTACTGACAGAATGACAATCTGCCTTGTTTACATAGGCAGACTGGCATTCTGTCAGTGTAACGAACGATCAGCATGTGATCAGGTCTGCGAAACGCACTGATCAGCTCCCACTGTGTAAAATTACAGCGGGAGCGAGCTGCCGGCAGCGCACACTCGCGCCCAAAACCCGGAAGTGCAGAATCACATATATATATATATATATATATATATATATATATATATATATATATATGATTCTGCACAGCGCGCCCACCCTGTAGTAGTAAATCTGCTATTGGGTGGTCAGCAAGTGGTTAAGTGGTGCCATTTCATACCTTTGAAATAACTTGCAAAGCAATACAGCTTGACTTTACTATACTAGTCCCATACATGGACAGCCAGGAGGCCTGGTCTTCTCCTGCATATATCACTTCAGAAGCGGGAAGTAAGTCATGCAGTGGGAGACATATCGGAGCAACAAACAATTAACCCCAACAACACCAGCCATTAACCCTTTGTATACCATACATAACTGACCTTATTAGGGAACCTTCCTACATGTGTGTGTACTGCTACTATTGTCAATTTCTTGTTCACATACTGTTCTAGTCACTCTTTTGTTCCCTCACATTAGAATGATTGTGTCAATATTGAGGTCCGGTGAACCTTATACGAGTAAGGAGGTTGGGGAGTCTTACTGAACCCAGTTCCAACCTTATTTTTCCAAATCCACAAGTATGCAAAAAACAATCTGATTCAAATCTTGTTTCCATGAGGTCAGGCCTAGAACTGACCCATTCCATATAACCCCTACAATAAAACATGGCTCAGCTCGAGACAAGCAGGCTACAATAAATATTACTAAGCTTGATTAGCAGAAGATTCCGAAAAGTTTAGCAGTATCGTGTTTATCGAGAATCTACACAGCCTGTCAATGAGCCCAGTCATGAATGACTAATTGGATGCTATAAAACCCATTAGGAGGATGTCTCCTAATCCAGGTCTGTTAATAATTTTTGTAAAAGGCCTGTCTGATATATGGTTCCACAATACACATCTTTCAGGCTGGAGTTAGTGACCTATACTAACATACAGCTGCATACAGGAAATTCCCAACTGCAAGTGGTTTGACGCCGCAATCGGCGGTGTCCTCGACGTTGATTGAACGTCCTTTTTTCCATCCTTAGCCAGGCACGAGATGGGTGGAGACCCACTTGCAGTTGGAAATTTCCTTCCCACCTCTCTTGTGCAGATTGGGCAATCAGGCATGACGTTGATGGGGCCCCTCCCTGGGAATGTGAGTATATAGTAGCCTTGGAGCAGCCGATGGTTCATTTGCTTGACTCAATCACAAGAAAGCACACACTGATCCTACACATAGGTTACCCTCTTCGCTGGGAAATCAGCCATCCTCCTTTGGTATGTCCTTTCTACCCTCTACTTGGTTTTATTTCACATACACCCCCTCATGTAGTCCCCTTTTGGGAATACATAGACATTTTGCCACATTATTTAGACACTTTTAATTAATCACTTTTTGACACATTTTTTCCAGGAATACTATGCACTTTTCGTGCACACATAGTCTATTGGATCATGCTGCGACCACCGTGTTGGGCTCCGGGCACTGTTCTCCGTCCTTGGAGGGTTCCCCCGTCTCAACCCCGGGGGAGACATCATGCCTGTTACCCCTGTCTTCCTTGGCAGATACCGGACCAGGCCTTGAGGCTGTGTAGTAAGTATCCCAATTTATCTCCACCTTGTTGGGATGTAATCTCCCTGTCCTCCCCTATTCTAAGGGCATTATCATTAACCCCTGTCCATTTCCTTTCCAGTATATTACTTTACAACACTCCTGATGAGTGGCTGTAATGCCAGGAAACGCGTTGAGTGCCACTAGATGCCCAAAGTTACCTGTTACTATAATACATTTTTTTTTAACCCATTTATCTTATCATGTACATTTACTATGTCTAATTCCTATTTGTATTGCATGCTATGTAGCAGCATATTTAGTGTAAGTCATGTGACCACCTATCTATTTGATACAATATTTTTATTCAATGTAACAATAAATCATGTACTGTAACTTCAACTTTATGTTGTTTTTGTCCATATCTGACATGGCGGTTGCCTCATTTAAAGTCCCACAGCTCTCTTTTTCTATAAACTAATTTAGGGATGGAGGTCGCCATGTGTGCTATAGTGTGTGTGCCAGGTCACATTCAATTCACTGTTTGACATTTCTATAATTAAAGCTATGACTGAGCTAAGTTAATAATAAATGTTTATAATGATGTATAAGAAAATACCAATTAATTTAAGACAAAACATGACCATGCTATGTACAGAAGATGAATTGGTCATATTACATCTCTGAGATGATCTGTAAGTCTGGGTTATATCATCTAAAAAACAAACAAAGACTTGCGAGCTACCATGTGAAAATCCAAATGATAGTTAGAGATGATTAAAGGACAGCTGCTAGCATTGATCACGTCCCATATGATTGTGCCAAATAAATTAATACCAATGTAATGCTGCGCTATCCGAAAGTAATCATATGGTAATCTTACTAAATCCTAATTATTACTGACTACAGTTAAATAGTAGTGGTGAGATATTCTATTCCTATGTAAAAAATCTAGTGAGCATAATAATGCAATCTTATGCGATAAAAAGTTGCGATCATAAACAATAAACAGTTGCAATCCTATGCGATGCTCCCAATAACAACCTATATAGCATACACTATATACACATATTGCATTCATATGAAATAGAGAAATTTGCAACCCTGTGCGATAATTGCGATAAATGCAATAATTGCAGTGACAACCTATAATATACATAAATCTATATAAAAGTGCATCAATATACAATAATCAATATAGAAATAAAGTGACCCATGTTTAAAGTGCTCTTGTGCCAAACTAATTCATACATTTTTCTGTGTCCATAAATCACAACAAGTCCATCCATAACTACTCGATTCTTCTGGTACTCATTGCAGATGATAAAACAATCAAGTGCTCATGTCCACTCTTGTGCTCCCTCTTTGGTGTATGCGCTCACCTTAGAGCGTGTGACCTTGCACCTAAGCTCGGTCAAAACACGCTTTTAACCACCTCTGGGTTTATGGTCAGCATTTGGATCCTTGGAAGGTTGCTTGCAACAATATTCATATGGAAAACAGAGGAAACCGCTTAGTGTATTAACGTTTTAAAAGTTTTATTTAAAATGACAATATTCCCTATATTAGGGTACTCACATTTAATAGGTGCTATGAGCGCACCACTCTGTAACAAGCCAAACAAATATAAAGACGCTGTACTGGTGTGTCTTCTCCCACTCTGAGATCACTCCACTGTCTCATAAACTGTCCTGTCCCCTCCTAAACATGTGTCAATACCAGGAAATAACGTATCTTCCTCAGGGGGAATTCTATTGGACGGTTGAGATGTCAATCATTTTATAGTGTCATCGCGGCCATTTTGTTGCAGACCGCGGACATTCTATAGTTTATTGTAAGCTTGCGCCCATTTTCTGATAGATCAGAAAGCTCCACATTACCCATACTGCACGCCATGTGTTGTGACCAAGCACAATAACACACAGCGGCATATTAACATCAGTTTATAATGGCTTATAAGGCGCTCATTAGCCTAAAAATAGCTTATATATTCCTTTTACAGGTTACATTCAAGACGGTATGTAAGGAGAAGGACACATCTTCACAGCGTCACTAGCATAAAATACATAAAAAATATAAAACAGTATCATTAAAAACAACGACATCCTAACCACCTCATCTGCCTGTAAATAGCAGTTAACAATACACTAATAGACCGCTACATACTACATCATTCTGCAAAGTGTAATTAGCTCATTATGTATTATTTAACCAAATTCTCTAAAGAACATCATCATATGTACCTATAAGTCAACTCAAGTGGAATAAATGACAGGTAAATACATGTGTAGCAACGCGCGTGAATGTATGCACAAAAACGCACATCCACACTAGCCCACCCCTAAATTATGTACCATCAAAGACCAACCTATTTTATTGCATAATCGATCTACTAACCGGAAGCTGCCTAATACCAACCTACGTGTACATGTGTAAAACAACCTACATGCCCAGGTATAAAAGCCGAAAACAGCCTAATACCAACATACATGCACATAATAACCCAGTACCTAGTGCACATATGCTATTATATACTAGGCCCTACATAGCTGTAAAACCATCATAACAATATACAAAAGTCATAGAAGAAAATATAAAGACATATATTAAAAATACTATCAACACACCTTGCAACCTCTCATTAACCCCGGATGACATTCTCCAAAGTATAACAATGAAAGGAAAGTAGGGAAAAGGATGATGATCGGTTACACATATGGATATGTACCAACCCATACCAGGTACCGATCACAAGAGCCCTAATGTGCATCATATCCAAACATCATCTGCCTGGATCAATCTAAGTGGGCATGGGAGATCTCTATCCCTCACTGGCTCAATAAATGGCAACTTAAATCTGTTGTGACCCAATTCCCAACCATAATAAATATGACCCAGATGTAATGCCTTTAACTATTACTAAGAAAACACTTAAGGTCAAACTCTTTGTTTAAACCCCCCCACCCCCCAGCGCCAAGGATCCCAATTGATAAATCCACCAGGATTCTTTCTTGCTGATCTCTCGTATATAATTGGACCCTCACCAGTGTCTCTTAGGGGCTTCTATGCCCCAAAATTGCATCCTTGCTGTGTTCTGATTGTGGACATCCCGAAAATGTACCAATAAATGATGTTTCTCGAAGCCCTTTCGGATATTTCTAATATGCTCTTCCATCCGAACTTTTAGCGCCCTTTTAGTTCTTCCTACATACAGTAAGTTACATGGGCATTTTATAACATATACTGCCCCAATTGTATCGCATGAGATGAAGTCTCTAATCGTGTGTGGGTGCTGGGTTTTTGGCCTAACAAAACGTTTAACCTTTCTAATATTATTTGGAACCCTAATACAACTATAGCACCTACCACATCCATAGAAGTCTTTAACATCCCAAAACATCTAAGGTATAGGTGTGGGTGGCTCAACAATGTTGTGTACCAGTTTATCTCTCAGGTTCGGTGCACGCTTATAGACAATCCTTGGTTTATCTGACAGACTATCCTTTAAGTGTATATCCTGCTTCAGTACCCCCAATATTTGCTGATGCTCTTTTCCACCTCTCTGTTTTGTAAATTATAGTCCAACACAATGAAAGTGGCAATCTGGTCGTTACTACTGTCACTTACTTCCTTATCTGCTAGAAGTTGTTCCCTTTCTATACTTCTAACTTTATCTTTCTCTGTCTTGAGAAAATCTAATTGGTAACCCTTCTCAGTGAACATTTCCATTAATTTATCTGTTTGCATCTCAAAATCGTCATTACATCCCATCTGAGCTTTCTAGGGACCATGTTATCTTTTAAATATTTCTCCATTGTAGATATATCCCACCATATGTTGCTCTTTTTATCCATATTGTGACCTAATTTCCTAAAAAGATACACTATATCATTTTTTTTATTAGCCGTTTCTGAAAATAATTCCTCCAAATCTATATCTCAATTATCAAAGAATGAAAACAAATCCATGGTTGCTGCTAGCAAGTATCTGAGAGGAAGACAATCTAAAAAACATACAAAGTCTTGCGAGCTACCATGTGAAAATCCAAATGATAATTAGAGATGATTAAAGGACAGCTGCTAGCATTGATCACGTCCCATATGCTCGTGCCAGAAAAATTAATACCAATGTAATACTGCGCTATCCAAAAGTAATCATATGGTAATCTTACTAAATCCTAATTATTACTGACTACAGTTAAATAGTGCTGGGTTATATCATGTTTGATCTCTATCAAGTCATGATTTCATACTGTGCAGGTTGGTTGCAACCAGGCTGTAATATATTGGCATCTACGAAAACTGATACAATTAGAAAAAGTGGCACTGGGGGAGTATTCATTTTCATAACACACGTCAACACCTCTCAGCATACTCCTCTCCTTTGACTTATTATGTCATTTTTGTGAATGCCCACTATAGGGACCAAAAAAGGTGGTTGCCGATTACACAGCTTTTAAATTTCAATTGAAGCAATGGTGGATTGCTAAGGGTCATTTGCTGGGACAAAAAATGAGGTGATCTTTGTTAAGTACCTTTTCACATTTAATACCATTTATTTTGCTGTTGCGTATTGTCTTATTTGTAAAAGTCCTTTTCTGTAAAGTTTTTGTTAAATTTTTTTTACCTTTTCCTTCATTAAAAAAATATACCGTATTTATCGGCGTATAACACGCACCCCAATTTAGGAGGGAATTTTAAGGAAAAAAAAACTTTTAGGAGGGAAGTTGAAGGGAAAAAAACATACATTTAAATGCCCATCATTGCAGCTTTCTCAGTGCAGCCCTGCCCCAGTGCAGCCTTGCCAGTGCAGCCATGTCAGTGCAGCCATGTCAGTGCAGCCTTGTCAGTGCAGCCTTGTCAGTGCAGCCTTCCCCAGTGTCAATTGCAGCCTTGCCCCAGTGCAGCCTTGCCCCAGTCCAGCCTTGCCCCAGTGCAGCCTTGCAGCTCGCTGAGCTTCAAAATCGCCGACCACGATTTGAAAATGGCTCCGCCGGCGCTGAAATACACAGAGCCGGTCCTCGGCTCTTCTCGGCGGCTCTCGTTCACTTTCGGCTTCACTCGAGATGGGCGTGACTGTGAGCGGAGCTATCCGAACCTAGCCGAGTATACTTGGCTAGGTTCGGGCGGCGCTCGAGTGAAGCCGAAAGTGGCCGAGAAGAGCCGAGGACCGCCACTGTGTATTTCGGCGCCGGCGGCACCATTTTCAAATCGCGGTCGGCGATTTTTTTAATCTGACAACTCAGGATCGCAGGGGATCGGCGTATAACACGCACCCGCGATTTTCCCCTGATTTTAAGGGGAAAAAAGTGCGTGTTATACGCCGATAAATACGGTATTTAAAATTGTTAAGCTGATTCTCTACCTGCTCTAAACAAGAAATTCAAAAATGTTTGTCTCTTTGAAGAGAACTACTGTATTTAAAACTCAATTACCTGTCTGTGTAGCAGTAAGTGTCACAGACATTTCTTAAAGGTCAGAATTGATAGGGTAAACGTTGCACTTTTTATTTTATAACAATTGCCCATATTAGGTGACCATTTTCAATTTCAAGTTAAATCATATTTGCTAGTTTATTGCCCATATATTGTTTCAAATGCCTCTTTCTTGCCCTTATATTGTTAAATGTTCATATAAATCTACTCATCTACAATAGACATTTGTTAAAAATGAAAGGGTTATAAAAAAAAAAATAACAAAAAATTACCACAGATTCCCTGCAGACCCGTCACAGAACCACTGTAATAAAACCTGCAAATTTAGGAACATTCTTCTGGTAAAATGTTTGGTTATAAAGATAAGCTTTGTGTCAATATACAGTACACCAAATAGTTATAGGTTGCTGAAAATACAGAGACACTCGATATAGATATTCACCTTTGTCTTTACTTATTTTTAGGGTACATGCACATGGATGTTTGCAGGCTCAAGGGAGCTCAGGGTTAAAATTTCTTGCGATCTTCCATGTGCAGTAAGCCACAGGTGGCATGTACAGTCAACCACAGATGTAAATGGCTGTACGCACATGTGCGTATGACATATTCATTGAATGTGACATTTGCACAACGGATGATTATGGTGTATGATCAACTGGCAAGCCATTGAAGTTATTTAAACCAGACACTGGCGTGACTCCACCGAACCCAGACAGGTAACCTGGAGGTTTTGTAACTACCAGAGGTCCAATATTTTCTGGTGCTGCTGCATTTATATAAAAAGTACATATTTAATAGCCCTAGGCACATACCATAAAGTGGTGCTGTCATTTACATGGACCATTGCTTGCATATGTGCAATATAAGCAAATACTGCTTGACACTCTTCACTTCCTTTTGGTCCCATCAATGGTTGTCAGTCCTTCAGTTCACTGCTCATGTGTCCACAAAAACTTCTTGTAGTTCTTACAGTCCAAGAAAGGTTTTTTCCCAACATAGTTCACAATGATCAATTTTACGAAAGGATTAGGTTTTGGATAGTCCATATGCTGCAGTGAAGAATTCCAAGGTTCTCTAGGGTAGGCAATCACTTCCTCTACAGATGTGTTACTGCTGATGCTTGGTTCTGCAATAGAACATATTATTATCAGAGGTGTAACTATAGGCACTATTTACCACACAATTTCATTGGGGCTCAGAAGCACAGCGGGCCATAGCTGTCTGGTTACGCAGTGATTTATGCAGGTAGCAATAACATTTGGCAAATACATATGAATAAAAGGCATGTATGTATGTTTTGAACCTCTAGCCCAGCCTTTTTCAACCTTTTTTTACCCTAGAGGAACCCTTGAAATATTTTTCAGGCCTTGGGGAACCCCTGCTAAAATCAATTCAGTGAAGAATGCCCCTTACATTGGTGGCCAGATGGAAGAAAGCCCTGCTTACGGTCATGGTCAGACTACCACCCTTAAAGAGCTGTTATGATGTCTGGTGTAATGCAGCTGGCTCTGCCAAGTGGTGTTGGCCCTGGAATTATGCAGGAACCAGCAGACAGGAAGTACATCAGCAACAGCTCATGGAACCCCTAGCAACCTCTGGAAGAACCCTGGTTGAGAATGGTCACATAATGCACTGTAAGCATTATAATTTTCTTTAGAGGAGATTAGTATTTTATCCCTTTTATTACTATTTGTTGATTCATCCAAGACAGACTCATAATATAGCTTTACGCAAATATTAATGCATGGGTTGGGTGTCCTCCACGAATTGTCTCTGGGCTTCCAGAAGCTCCCATATTTCTGTAGACAAGATTCCTATACTGATTCCTTCTTGTTTGTTGCAGTAAAAGGGCAATAATCCTCAGTGGACTGTAGTCCACACAGAAAGACTTTATAATGGAGATTCTACAATCGCTTCTACTACACAATAGGAACTAATCTACAACCCCAAAAAAGTATGGGAATAATTATTACAAGGTAGACATCTCTGTGTCCAACACATGTTAGCTCTAACTGGCTGTCAGACAGGTTTACAATGGCATCTGATGCAGGTAGATTTACATCCTTTGTTGCTACTGATAAATATAATTTTCTGCCCAAAGTACAGCTTTAACAATGGCCACGGTGAAGAGAAATCTACCAACGGGGACACATGTTCTGGGTACAGTTGTGTCGGAGAGGATTCCCCTGAATGTAGAGAGATTTTGTATCACTTCCCATTGTATCTCTGTAACATGAAAAATTCCCCAAATTGCAACAAAAGAAAGAAGGTTACAGGAATGTTACCACTCTCTAGTCTATACAAGACAAAAATAAGTGTTCTGGTTAGAGATATATTTTAACGATAACATTTTAGGGCTCCACAAGGCTAAGTAAAAGGAAGAGATGTAAAATACTGTATGAGAATATATTTTAAAAGTTGCTGAGAATTAAATGTATGCCTTTGTATGATACGTTTTGAGGCAGTCATCAAGACACAAAGCTGGCAGAGAAGGACAATCGGGACAAAAAAGAATGTATGTCCATTCTTTTACCTTGCTTGGAACAAACATGGCACCTTCTTTGGGGTTATGTTTGCTGTTATGGCAATTGGAGCCACAAAGGGTCGCTCTGGCAGCGTCCGTATATCTTGATTCCAGTGGAAATGTGGGGCCAGCTTGACGACACAAGAGATTCTCATAAATCTTTTCCTGGCGTAGAAAGGTTTCGTCTGTATTGCCCGCCTGTTTGTACAAAATATGAGAATTGTACATTTCCATCTGGATGAGATATATGCCCAGCTTTTCATACCAGATGTACGATTTGAGGAGGACCAGGTAAAGTTTTAGAACTTGGTAAGACAAGACAATATCCCTTATGTATTTGTTGTAATCAGCAATGTATATGGGCTTTTTCTTTGCTGTAGTTAACCACTTCAGCCCTGGAAGGTTTTACCCCCCCTTAATGACCAGACCTGTTTTTGCGATACGGCACTGTGTTACCTTAACTGACAATTGCAAAGCTGTACCCAAATGAAATGTATGTCTTTTTTTCCCCCACAAATAGAGATTTATTTTGGTGGTATTTGATCATACCTGCGGTTTTTATTTTTTGCACTATAAACAAAAAAAAGCGACACTTTTGAAAAAAAAAAAAAAAAAAAAAATTATATATATATATATATATATATATATATATATATATATATATATATATATATATATATATATTACCTTCTGCTATAAAACATATCCAATAAAAAAATGTAAAGAAATTTCTTCACCAATATGTATTCTGCTACATATGGTGAAAAAAAATCTCAATAAGCGTATATTGATTGGTTTGCGCAAAAGTTATCGTGTCTACAAACTATGTGATAATTTTATGGCATTTTTCTTTTCTTTTTTTCTTTTTTACTAGTAATGGCGGCGATCAGCGATTTTTAGCGGGACTGCGAAATTGCGGCAGACAAATCCGACACCTAACTGACACTTTTGCCCCCTTTTTGGGAACATTAATTCAATGATCAGTGCTAAAAATATGCAGTTACTGTACTAATGACACTGGCAAGGAAAGGGTTAATATCAGGAGCGATCAAAGGGTTAAATGTAGTCCTAGCTGGTGCTTGCTAACTGTGTGGGGGTTGCTCTGACTGGAAGAAGACAGATCGGTGTTCCAGCTTAGCAGGAACACAAGGTCTGTATCTTCTTCCCTGTCAGAATGGCGATCTGCCTTGTTTACATAGGCAGATCACCGCTCTGCCTCTCCGGGGAATGATCGCAGATGACCGGCAGACATCAGATCCACTGGACCCATTGATTGGCATCTCCTGTGTCCAATCAGCGCATTATCCCACCTCCACCAGCGCACGCGTGCCCCCCCCCCCCCAGTGTCTATTGCACAAATTGACGTACAGGTACGTTGTTTCACGCAATAGAGCTGACCTGAGCACCACAAACCAAAAACACTATTTAATTCATTTGTCCATCTGCCCTTAGCTCAGCCCTGCAGCGAGGAGTGTGTGCTTAGCTGAGAAAACCTCTCCTCCCCCCGAAGAGTCCTGGAATGTATGACATCATTTGCCTAGACATGGGAACCAGGAAGTAACAGAAGAAATGTAAAAAAAAAGTTTCAAACAAGTAAATATAATATACTTTCCTATCTATTTACTAATGCTAGCAGCATAAGGATTACAAAAAGTCAATGTTGACCCCCACATTCTGTTACTGCTATAGAGCTGATGACGTCTTCCCCATCCTTGTATTACCAGCTTGCCATTACTGAGACTTCCCATCTCCCCATTTTCAGAAATTGCAAGAACTCTCTTTAGTTTTGCAGAATGGGACTGCATGCCTTGTATTTGCCCTTTTCAAACTGGCGGTACAATCTTCAATTAATACATTTTTTATACATACATTTTTCTTTGCTTGTTTAAAGATTGTTTAATTAAAGATTGTACCCCTTCTCCAATAATTTTACACGTGTTTTCCTTTAGTCGCCAAACAAGTTGGGCACCCTGGGGAATCTAACTGGCAGTCCTTTCCTTTTTAAGTACAAAAACCTGTACTATAGTTGGTTGTGCTTTGACAAAACCATTCACAAATTCCATATCTCACCTACCTAGAAGGAATACATTATATGAGCTTTGTCTTCTTTTGAATTTTTCCAGGGATTCATCAGGTACATTGTGATTAGGTGTGTAGAAGGTTTAGGGATAACTGTGCCTTTGATACAAGCTGTCCTCTAAGACATGCAGGTGTGTAGACCACTTGAAGAACTACTTATCTTTGTCCTCAATCTAGGGTTCTTCACTCTGCAGCCCTAGCCAGAGAAGTGTCTTCTTCCTTGGGGCACACATGTGCAAGATAAAGATGCAGCTTTGGGCAGGGATTCACAGTAAAGAACCCTGGATCAAAGATGAAGGTATTTCTCAAGGTTCTCAAGGCTGCATTTAGGGGGTGATGGCCTGCTTTAAAGGACAACTTGTACCAACGATACAGTTTTCCTTTTTGGACAATTGGTTTAGAAGAGGCCTACTTTTTTTACACTGTTTTGGATATTAGTTGAGAACAGTAGTGGACAGAGTTACCAAAGGGTTCCTGCGTTAACCCCATTTTTGTCACCCCATTTTAAAATACTTGCCAAATAAACACACTTATTCAGTGTGTGTTCATTGACAGCCAGATAGAAGTGAGCTTTGTCCAGGCCTAGATGACAATGGAAGGGGTCCAAGTACCATCTGACCCACTTCTTGTATAAATTAATTTATCATTCCCAAAGGGCCCTTCTGCAGCTGCACTGTCTGTCCACAACTGCTTGGAAGGCACTGACCCTTATTATCTTACTTCATAGAAGGATCTGGGTAAAGGATCTGAAAAAGCGGGAATGTACTGATATGGGATTGTGGACCAGTTGGAGAGCAAAATTGTATATTTCCAAAGCCAATAGTAAGTCTTATTCTCAAGAATTTTCAAATTTTCAAATTTTGTAATATCTCTTGGTGTCCATACCCAAGCCTTGGCAAGTAGAAGTAAGGGTTCTTCGTAAAACACTGTGCAACAAATTTTTTTAATAAACTGCAAAACATTTATTTAAAATTTAAATTCAGGAGCAAATGAGGTGCTGGAACATGGTGTTTCCATGTTAAAATGCTGGAAATGACCATCATGCTCTTCCAGGGCTTTTTTTCTTGGAGAATAGGTGCAGGAACTCCCCCCGTCTGAGTCACCCCTTGTCTTTTCCCCCTACCCACCTCTGACCACCGTCCCTTGATTCCACCCCCTACCCACCTACCAGTACTGCCCCTTTTAGAGAATACAGAACCAAGTATCATTTTGTGGTGCTAAATCATTTGTATTGAACATGTTGATGATAAAAAGAAAAACAGTAAAATAGATCCCCTGCAGTCAGCAACAATAAAAACCCAGCAATAGATCCTCACACAACAATAAACTCCCCCAGCAACAATGGTCTCCACCACAACAATAGATTCCCTGCAGCAACAGTAAACTGCCCACTACAAAATATCACACCCAGTAACAAAATATCCACCCAAGCAACATTAGACCCCTCCCAGCAGTAACAACAGATCTCCCAGCTGCCAGCATCAATAGATCCTCCAGCAGCCAGTAAAAATAGACCCCTCCTTCAACAGTAGATCCCTTCCAGCAACATAAGACCCCCCAGCAACAATAGACCCTCACACAAAATCATATCCCCACCAGTGACAATAGATCCCCCAGCAGCCAACATCAATAGACCCTCCGGCACACCCCACACCCCATGCTATTACATACATTCAGTGCTGGAGGTGCCAGAACTGCGTTCCCCCGCTTTCCCGCTGAAAAAAAGCCCTGTGCTCTTCTACCTCTTGTATTTCAGCAGGTGCTTCTGCACTAATACTAGAATCTCATCCACACTGTGCACTGACATTGGTCCTAGGTAGTCCTAGGTGCTGTATTGGCTGGCTTAAACCACACACTGCTTTTTGTGTTGTTAATGTCAATGTTTACATCTAATTAAATTCATTAGCTTTTTATTGATCCAAAAATTGCTTGTATTGGGATGCATTCAGTACACTAACCTATCTTTATCTCTTGTTATAATACATGTAATTACCTCTTTTCTGTAATTTACACAAAAAACATGAAAATAAATGAAAGTGAGAACTTACCGACTTTAATGTTGTAGGCATTGTATTGCCATAATTTGTTTCTTCCGTCTCTGACTTCTTAGAATGGAAGCTACGGAATCCCCTCATATACTCTTTCCATACCTGTTCATGTAAAATTAACACTGTTAGGGCTATTTTACAGAGATCTAGCAACAAAGCATCATTTGCATCATGAGACATGATAAACAGGTGAATGTGTCACATGACCTGGCGGTTGAGTAGGCAGTGTACACAGAAGATGTACAATCCCTGGAAACTGTTGCAGATGGTGAAGATGTAGGACATGACCAAGGAGCCTGACCCAAACTGGAAGAGACCGAAAATCCAGGTACAGCCCAATATAAACAGCTGAGACAAAGCCTTGAATGTCAGAAGACTGTGGGAAAAAGACAAAGGAATATGCACAAAGGTGAGAGCACAAAACAAATGAGTGACATTAAAAATCAATGAATCAATGAAGTATGAGGTGTGATCCTTTCCTTCAGATTTTACAAATGAAGACATTTGGGTATAAAAAACTGTAGAATACCACATCCCATGAATTGTGTTTTAACAAATATATTGTTTAATTCAAAGATTTAATAGAAAAGATTTATTTTAACTGGATTTAATTAAACAAAGACTTTAAAGTGAAAAACATTGCAGGAAGTTTACTATGTGGACCATTTCTGTTTACCTATTTATAAATTCTACATATAGTAAATGTGGTGCAAAGCTGTTTATTTAAAATGCACCTCTAAGCAAAACCTTTTTTTCAGTTTTGGATAGAAAGAGAAAGGATTGGGCCTTCTGTCAGGTTTTTATTGCTCTCCTTGCCTTCGCTAACTCTATTTGTACTGGTGACCACCATTCCAAATTCCAAAATTTTAGAGATGTCACCAAAACATGCATTACAGGGAAATCTTCCAATGGGGACACTTGTTTTGGGGACAACTGTCTAAGAGGTGAATTTCCTTCCTGTGTAACCAATACTTTTTTTTAGAAAATAGAAGAGCAAGGAAGGATTAAAACCCCTATGATTGGCTAGGTATTGGTGCCAAATTGGTGCCCCGCCTCTTAGGACAGATACCCACCTGTTGTTGATGGAACCCCCCTCCAAATTGTTTCCAACTCCTGGCCAGAGGCCTACTCATCCCTGGCTATAGACATTAATAATTATGAATAAAGGAATGTCCATACTTAAAATCCATTTTAAGCTCTTTACTACAGCTTCACAAGCTTTCCGTGACAACTAATGCCGCGTACAGACGAGCAGACTTTTGGACCGGACTGGTCCGACGGACCGAGTCTGGCGGACAATTCCACCGTGTGGGGGCTTCATCGGACCTGCAGCGGACTTTTTCGGTTGAAAATCTGACGGACGGGGCAGGAGGCGGAGCCTAGTGGAGCAGACATGCATTGTTAGAGCTCCACACCGCTGAGGAGAGAAGAGAAGGACAAAGCGGAGCCTGCAGGCTCAAAAGGTATCCATTTGAACCTTTTTGCCCCAGGGAACAAACTGTGAAAGTTTGGGAAGGAAATATGGTACTGGGAAGAAACCGTGGCAGAAATAAAAATCACCTCACAAAGAGCTCACAGGCACTCACTGCAGCTGAAGCAGCTCCAGTCACCTCACAAGATACAGCATCAGGGCGCTCTCACAGACAGAAAATGTCACAGCAAGACTCTCCATTTGAGTCAGATACAGAACAAATCCTCTCACAAACTTCTCCACAAGCCTCCTCAGTATCCCCAGTAATATTATTACAATTTGAAAAGATGCTTCATAAGGCTTTAAAACAAACCTCAGACCAAATAACAAAAAGCCTAACCAAAGAAATAAGAGAGCTGGGAAACCGCACCGCAGACTTAGAAATAAAAATGGATGAAATTGAAATTACAACCCAAGAAAATATAACAGAATTGGAACAATTAAAAAAAGAGAATTTAATACTTCAAACTAAGCTCGAAGATTACGAAAATAGAGCCAGACGTTCAAACTTGCGCATAAGGGGAATACCTGAAACTGTGACAGACCTGCAATCTACTATTACTGCTCTATTACAAGAACTAAAGCCAGATATCCCTATTGAACGTTTAGAACTGGACAGAGTACACAGAGCCCTCACAGCCAAAAAGAAAGATGGACCCCCACGTGATATAATCACAAAATTTCATTATTACAGAACGAAAGAACAAATACTAATTGCTGCAAGAGAAAAAAAGGAACTTAATTTTCAAGGACACAATTATCAAATTTTTGCTGACCTATCCCAACTTACTATTACTAAAAGACGATCCATGAAACCCCAACTAATGGAACTGCAACGCCACAACATTATGTATCAATGGGGCTTCCCCTTTTCAGTCAGATTTAACCACCAAGGTACAATTTACAGAAGCAGATCAGCAGATGAACTACAACAAACCCTTTTAAAATTAAATCTGACAGAACCCACAAGCAGCAACACTCCCACACGCAGAAGAATGGCATCATCTTCACCTTCAGGCAGCACCCAGAAAATTCCAGAACAAAATGGGAATCATCATTCTCACAAAAGAGTCCGTTATGCCACATCATCCATGGACCAAGAAGATTCAATGGACTGACATCCTAATTCCTGATATCTCTTCATTTATTATACTAAGAGATGGTTCTCTATAAAAAACCTGTATTTATAACTGAATGTAACTGCATTCTGATAGTCACACACTGTGTGGGATCATGTTACATTCCAGTTATATTTCTTATTACTTCTGATTCATATAGCCTTAGAATATATAAGTGAAATAAGGAAATTCTTGTTCAGTTATATATTATCAGGTAATAACAATAGATTTATTACTTTTTAGGACAAATATGTTCAATAATCCAGAAGTAATGGAAGCTTTTTCTTTCTTTTCTTAAAACAAATATATTATTACCTAACTAGTTCCTAGAATTATGTTTTTGTTTATTCTAATCTGAAGCAATACAACCTCAATTTTATGAGTTAACATATCTAAACAGTTACATATGAATAAAATATGTAATTGTTTACTCTAAAAGGGTTAAAATCCCAAAATATTTCAAACTATCTTCATCAATACCAAAGTTATTAACAGTACCTTTCTAACTGAATTATTTAGCCTAGGGCAAGACTAACCATATACAACCACCCTGGAATAAATAATTTCAACAAAAACTATATTCTGCACTCCAATTAATGAAACATCATTTTGATGTCTTTTGACATAGCACTTCTCTCCTGTAAGCGGAAGATCCGTGTACCCCCATTAGCCCTCCTCATTCTCCCAACCATATTATGTGGGAGTGTGACGAAGGCACTTATTCCCCTGAGAGAGATATTTATTCTCTTTCACGGGTAAATTGTGATTACTTGCAAAAAATAATTTATACAATGTATCATCTAATCTCATATGTTTTTTGTTTACTCTTTACTCCAGAATTCACTGGTTTCTTTTCTATCTATTCATCTCTTCAGTCCACACAGGTTGATCTGCGCAGTCAGCTCTGCATAACAAAAAGTAAGTCAAAACTATTTGATCTATTGCCATGGCACCACTAAATATACTTTCCCTGAATGTTCAGGGAATAAATGTCCCTCAAAAAAGGACCAAAGCCTTCCGTACTTTCCATAACAAGAAGGCTCACATAGTATGCCTCCAAGAAACACACTTCACCAAAGATTCTACTCCAAAATATATTTCTCCTTTTTATCAACAAATTTACACGGCTTCTGCCTGTACCAAGCAAAGGGGAACTCTAATTGCATTTCACCGATCCACACCATTCACCTTATCATCAGAAATTAAAGACCCAGAAGGTAGATACCTGATACTCATGGGTTATATAATGGATACAGCAATCACGGTGATTTCCTACTATGCTCCTAACAAACAACCTACACCATTCCTCTCACATATATTACAAGTGATTAATACACACAAAAAAGGAACAGTGATAATGTGTGGGGATTCGAACCAGGTCCTCCTCCCATTTCTAGATAAATCACCTTTTACACCATCCAAAATAACCTCTAGATTACCTTTTTCTCAACTTCTTTCCAAATACAATCTGGTAGATTCGTGGAGAGAAAGTAACCCAATGAAAAAGAAATTCACTTATTTCTCGCACCCTCATCAAACCTTCACCAGAATAGATCATATTTTTCTAACAATAGGAATGATACCAGAAATTATTGCATCAGATATAATTCCGATTCCGTGATCTGACCATAATGCAGTATACACTACTATAGCCTCAGCCATACCAAAAGCGCATGACCCAACGTGGTACTTACCGGACATAATGCTCAAACACCCACTACATCAGATGGCCATTGAACAAGCTTTAAAGGAATACATATCAATTAATAATACAACAGACATCTCCCCAATAACACTGTGGGAAGCTCATAAGCCTGTCTTGCGTGGTACAATACAAAGACAAATGGCACTATTTAAACGGGAACGCAAAAATCTAGCAAAAAAACTAGAACTCAATTTTAATGCAGCCTACATATCATTTCAAGATAATCCATCTCAGAGTACAAAATCTCATCTGGAAAAATCTAGATTGGAATACGATCTATTTCTCACTGAGTCAGTTGATAAATCCCTCAAACGCTCCAAACACAATTTCTACATGAATACAAACAAACCAGGTACATATTTGGCTCGGGCATTAAATTCAACTAACAAATCTTTCAAACCAATACGATTGAAATTATCAAAAAATGTTTACACTTGTAATCCAGTTAAAATAGTCCATAAATTTCACTCACATCTCGCAACTTTATACAAGACAAACAATGAATTTAATCCTACAGAGGCTGAATCCTTCTTCTCAAAAATAACCTTACCTGAGTTATCTCAGAATCAAAAAAGCAGTTTGGATGAGCCTATAACTATAGATGAAGTTGCTAACGCCATAAAAGACCTAAAACTTAACAAAAGACCAGGCCCAGACGGCTACTCGGCTTTATACTATAAAACATTCTCAGAAATACTCTCTCCCATTCTCACTGAAACTTTTAACAAACTTCTAGATGGACATTCTTTTCGGCAAGAAACACTAATGGCAATTGTTTGTATGATCCCAAAACTCCTTTCTGATGATACTTCCTGTGTGAATTATCGGCTTATCTCTCTGTTAAACCTTGATATTAAATTATTAGCAAAAATAATAGCAAAACGCCTCAATAGCATTATAGGAAAATTAATACATAGAGATCAAGTAGGCTTCATGCCAAATAGACAGGCAGGCGATAATATACGCAGGGCAGTGTTATTGGCACATATTGCTAAAAAACGGAAAATCCCTTTATGTTTTCTATCTCTCGATATTAAGAGGGCATTTGACACAGTATCCTGGCAATATATGCAATATTCATTACAAAAATGGGGTTTTGGACCCCACTTTTTAACATGGATCAAAGCATTATATAATAAACCCAAA